>NC_142654.1:29017424-29320454 GCF_055504915.1 Nelumbo nucifera
GCATTCTTTTTCCTTTCCTTCTTTCTTTTTCTTTTATGGAACCTCCATGTACAAATTTTATCTTACAGTGCATTTTAATCTCTACCTGATTGACTCCCATCTGTGTGTGACATATAGACAACCAAGTCAAACACGAGAAATTGATAAGCTAATCACTAAGATTTTCCATTTTTATGTCTAATATCTTCAGTTTTTCTACTAAAATCTGATATGCATCTAAATGAAATGGCCAGTTACAATATAAAAAAATATGTAAAAATAGTAACAAAGGTTCATTTAAGTCTCCACAATCACATATTTTTGTATAGTCGGCAGAATACAATCATATTCATGAGCAATAAAAGACTTACAGTCCAAGCAAATAAATAGCAAGTTATAAAACAGCTTACAGCTGGCACTACAAGCATAATTGTCTGTTTACCATTTTTCAAATCACTCTCAGGCCCACCCAGGAATTCCCATAGAAGATTCTGCCTCGTTATAATCATCATAGTCAAAACACTTTAACACCAGGAATGCATTTGATATTTAACTTCAGCTCAAATACTTCTTAAGTTCTACAAAAACTGATTCAGCATTCTAGCTTCAATTCTTCCTTTTTTGCCCCCCCCCCAACAATTGCGTAAATCCATTTTACCTTGGCCAAATTCAGTTTGCTAATTCAACTCAACGTCATCTCAAATACAGTGTTTTGAAGCTGACATATCGTTAATGATTAGGGTGAAGTCATCACTTATCATCATTTGTCAATTTCTTTCTTTTCTTTCCTCTTTTCTGCATGAGTACGTGTGAGTGGGGTTTTGTTGAGCATGTTAGTTATGTGCAACTGTTCTAGACTATGAGTTCATTAGTTAGCAGATGAAACAGCTCTCGAATCCCTTTTTCAGTATCACCATCGAAAGAGCTTTACTTGCAGA
This sequence comes from Nelumbo nucifera, assembly GCF_055504915.1. Taxonomy (NCBI): domain Eukaryota; kingdom Viridiplantae; phylum Streptophyta; class Magnoliopsida; order Proteales; family Nelumbonaceae; genus Nelumbo; species Nelumbo nucifera. The sequence goes on from NC_142654.1 coordinate 29,018,342, forward strand.
GTGGGACTCGGGGTGAATATTCAGAAGGTTGAAAATGATAATACTAACTGATTTCATACAATTCCCCCACACGGAAGGGGAAAAATAGAATTCAACCAATAAAACGTTATTCCACGCAAAGAAAACACCAGAAAGCTGGTTGAATCATTTGCAACAAGAACATAACAATCGATCCACCATAGAAACTGAGATCCAAAAAAATGTAAAACTCGAGTCACAAAGTTACATTTCTCCACTAAAACAAAAGTTCGCCTTCCTGATCAAGACAGCTAAACCGCAACTAAAGATTCAGAAAACAAATATGAAAAGGAAAGTATACGTCTGCTGAACAGATTAAAGAACTGAAGGACGAAATAGAATGACTTTTGGCAATAGATGATGTCGTGAAGCCGAAGCATACCTGGCATAGCTCGCGAAATACAGAATCGAAGTTAGAATCATTCAAGCTCTGAAGCAAGAACCGAATCTGGTTCGAAATGGTTGGAGAGAAAGGAAGCATGGTGTGTTGGATTGAGCGATCACTAGGATTCTTGCACGAAGGTTGATAATAGAAGATTAATCTGGGGTTTCTTCAGAGAAATTCAAGGGATTTGTGAAATTAGGAGATTACGGAGAGAGTGAGAAACGTCGAGACACGGAAGAGGGGTCTTTCGACCCTGTGCCACATTATATATAGGCCTATTATGATAATATCTTCCTAATAAGTAAACGAAGAGTTGTCCTCCGTAGATTAAACCCGTCTGATTAAAATTTCCTGTACCATTAAGGATTCCAATCCAACGTTTATAACTTCAATAAATAATTTTGGTTGATTGGCTGTTGTCTTGTGTTGACAGCATTTCAACTCTCAGCTGGCAGGCGGAGATGTGCACGAAAATAAAACATGAACATTTATTATATTATAAAGTCCCTTCTTCAGCCTCTTCCTCTTGGGCATGAAAAAAATAAAAATAAAACAACAAAAAGCCCATTTAGAATAGGGCATAGTGTGAGAGATTGGGGAAAATAAGAAATTGCAATTTTTTACTAGATAAGTGGATAGGCCCACACCCGATACATAGAATGGACACAAGATTTACTAGGTAAAAAAGTGAATCATTATAAGATTAGAAAACAAATGTTGGGACCATACAAAACTAGGAGAAATAAAATAATTGATATCCATATTCTCGTGCGGGAGAGAGAGATGATAGAATAGTATTGGGAGGGGGGACTGTCCTTCACCAATAATTCAGGTTATAATAGTTAGGGGTGTCCACGGTTCGGTAAATCGAACTATGAACAGTTTTTATAAATCGAATCAGTATTATCGGTTTTTTCATTTTTCTAAACTGAAATCGAATTGATATCACAGGTTAATCGATCCACCAGTTTCGGTTTTCTTTTGTTTTTTTGTTTTTTATATTTATAATATATATTATATAAGTATATGTATATGTATAATTATAAATAATAAATGATATATAATATATGTATATATTTATAATAATCATATAAATATATACTGGTTGGTTCGGTTAACCATTGGTTTTTTTGTAGGTTAATTGAAAATCGAACCGGTCCTTCAGTTTTTCAAAAATTTCAAACTGAAACCGAACCGATTAAGGTTAATCGCATTTTGTGAAATAAAATCTTCCACTGGCTTATTCTCCTATATATAATTCCTTCTAAAACAATCCTACTGGCAAAAGGCTTAAATATGTGTTCCTTGCCCTTTCCCTAACCAATAGGGAGATCGATACCATATCATGAAGAATTGTCAAGTGGGCTATAGAGAGAGAGAGAGAGAGTGCGTGTGTGTGAATGAACAAATAAACCTTTGAATAGAAAAATAGGGAGGGAAGACGTGATGGAAACTTGAATGACTATGAAACCAATGATGAATGAAACGATTGAAATGTTGATCCCCCTTTTTGGGGAAAAAAAAAGGTTGTGTACATTTGCTAATTCATATGGAAGATTAATAAGAATGAAAAGTAGTTCAAAATAAAAGTAGCCTTCCTAGATCAATAACTAACAAAATCCATTTGGCTCTAAAAGAATTCCTAGAGGCAAATAACCTAATTGAAACCCAAAAAGTTGTTCGCTCTCCAAATATAGAAACTATATGGGTTCGCTAGACCCTCCTCGTGGAGGAGTTCCAAAAAATAACTTTGATGCAATTGCTAAAAGTAATGGATTGTGTGCCATGGTTGCATTGTTAGAAACTCAAGTAGTGCAATATGGACCCATTGGGCTCACTACAATCATTGTGGTCGATATGAAGGTTGCCACTAAAGGCCACAAACTGGCTTCCTACTCTCTAATTGTTCATGCCATATTCAAAGGGATTCTTTGGTTACAATCAACACATTCAAGGGTATTTGGCTTCCCACGCTGAGACTAAAGGTGGCAACGAGCTGTTTGAGCTCGAGCCCAATTCATTGGTTCGATTATTAAACGAGCCAAGTTCAAGCCTATTAGAGCTCGACTCGTGAGGCTCGCGAGCCAGCTCGAATATATATATATATATATATATATAATAAAATTATAGAAAATAATATACATATAATAAAAATATTACGCTCACAACTAGCAAATGCAAGTATAATACAATAACGCTTTCAAAGGAGGGAACTTTGCCGTTAATTGGCTCACCAACAAAGAATTAGAAAGCGACATTGTTTTCTCAAATAAGGCGTCAATATTGAAGGGAGAGTCTTCCCTCCCCACCCCCTTGTATCTTTGACATTCTACTCTCTATATATAAAAAAAAATAGCTTTTTGCCCTTGTGTTGAATACTTTAGATAGTGTTAATGGGTTTTGCAAAATGAAATAAGTATAAGCTCCATATCCAAATAATACCTTGAAGTAATATGCAAATTTTGAAGAATGTGACAAAATACAGTAAGCTTGTTGTCGCATTCCATTCACAAGTGGTAGCACATGACTATTATAACATTTCTTAAAACCCAAATTTGCCATATCTTTACTCTTTACGTCTCAAACCACCAAAACCCATATCAATATTCTTCTTTAGAGAGAGAGAGATGTGATATAATAATGAATCACCTCAAAATAAATAAAATGGAAAAATGATGGAAATAACAAAAGAATATATGAAAAGCTACGAAAACTTTGCCTCTCTTTTGAAATAAATGAATATAGATATAAAGGGGGAGAGGGGGAGAGAGGGAGAAGGAGAATAAAATCAAGATAAATTCATTAATTATTTGAGTATACTTGGTTGCTATCAGCAATAAGGAATCATCGATTATTCACCTATTACACTTTAATAGTTCATCTTGGTTGATGTCACGCTCTACTCAATTAGAATAGGCATTACTAGCCCAGTTTGTACAAGAGAAGACAACATAATTATGGGGTGTCTAACTGAATGAGTCAACTCCCACCCCAAAGAGCCTAAATATATATATTAATCATATGTACTTACAAAGGATCCTTTCAAGGGTTAAAGGATAAAAAGAATAATTACAAATAAATGGACTTTGTAGGGTTGAAAGATAAAAATAAGACAACGACTATAGCACAACAAGGTCCATGTGACTATAGTATATAAAGTGCATCCACCCCCCCCCCCCTAAATTGATGTTGAGACATAAGCATCAATTTACCCACAAGATATAGATGTTTAGCTATCTTCATAGGCTTCCTAAGTATATAAGCAAACTACAAGTCATAAGCTATACGTGGAAGAGAGATAGAGTTAGCAATAAATAGATCCATAATAAAGTGGCAATCCACCTCAATGTGCTTGGTCATCTCATGGAACACTATTTTAGATGCAATATTGATAGCATTTGTATTATCAGCATAGAGAGGAATGGATAACGAAATGTGAACACAAAGACCAGCAAGGGGAGATTGAAGCCAAATAATTTCATCACACATTGATGACATAGTCTTGTATTTGGCTTTTGTATATGACTTATAAATCGTTTGTTGTTTCTTATATTTCAAAGAGATGAGAAAGTCACCCAAAAAAAGATACATCACCATGTAGTGGACCGTTTGGTGTCAGGGCAACCTGTCCAATCTACATCATCATAAGCCTTCAATTAAATAGAAGATGAAGAAGAAAATAATAGTCCATGAGATAAAGTGCCATAAACATAACAAATAATTCAACGAACAACAATCATGTGCGACGTAGGGCTGAAACAAGTTGACTAACTAGTTGAATTGCATGAGAAATATCCGGGTGAATCATGGTGAGATATACGAGGGACCCAACTAGTTGTCAATATAGAATAGCATCAAGAAGTAAGGACCAATAAGATTTAGACAATTTGACAATGAGCTATAGATGTGTATTAACTTGTTTGGTGTCTATAAGACCAATGTAATCATTCATGGAGAGAGAGAGAGATGAGAGAGAGAAAGAGAAGAAGAGGAAGATATGATTGAGAGAAAAAGAAAACCTTATTCTCGTTGCCGCCTCACAACACTCCCCCTCAAGTTGGGCTAAATATGTATATCATGCCCAGCTTGTCACATAACTTATTGTGCCGCGAGTATGGAAGCCCTTTTGTGAGGACATCAGCGAGTTATTCTTTAGAGTTTACATAAGGGATGCAGATTTCCCTTTTTTCCAATTTTTCCTTTATGAAGTGTTTGTCCACCTCAATGTGCTTGGTTCCCTCATGTAGGACAGAATTAGTGACGATGTTAATGGCTGTCTTGTTGTCACTGTAGAGAGACATGGGATTGTGAACAACAACTCCAAGCTCCCCTATAAGATTTTTTAGCCAAAGAACTTCAGCCACCCCATGTGCCATAGCTTTATACTCCACTTCAACACTTGACCTTGCTACCACACTTTGTTTCTTGCTTTTTCAGGTCACTAGGTTTCCTCCCACAAATGTGCAATACCCACTTGTGGACTTTCAGTCATCCACAACACCTGCCCAATCAGCATTTGTAAAGACTTTCAGCTTTAAGTGATTATGTTTACTGAATAGTAGACCTGTTCCGGGATACTTTTTCAAGTATCTAAGAACTCTCTTTGCTGCCTCCATGCATGGTTTCTTAAGATAGTGCATGAATTGGCTTAGAACCCCAACTGAATAGGCAATGTCTGGACGGGTCATGGACAAATAAATCAGCTTTCCCACTAACCTTTGGAACTGTTTCACATCTTTCAGAGGTTTACCATCACAGTCACCCAACTTGTGATCAACATCCCTATGAGTATCTGTTGGCATTGCACCTAATTTACTTATGTCTTGTAATAGATAAAGGGTGTATTTCCTTTAAGAAATGAAGATACCATTTTCTGAGTGGGCGACTTAAATTCCAAGGAAATACTTTCGGGGACCTAAATCTTTCACTTCAAATTTAGATGCAAGGAATTGTTTTAATTTTTATATTTTTTAACTCCAATTTCCTGTAATGATGATATCATCCACATACACTATAAATACAACAACCTGTTCCTAACATATATTCACAAGGAGTGTATGATCAGACTAACATTGTTTGAAGCCCACCTGCTGAACTGCCAAGTGAAACTTACTGAACCAAGCTCTAGGAGATTGTTTTAAACCATAAAGAGATTTTCTCAGCTTGCACACCTTATTTTCACTTCCCTTGGCATAGAATCCAAGGGGTTGAACCATGTATACTTCATTCTCTAAGTCACCATTCAAAAAAGCATTATTTATGTCCAGTTGATGCAATTCCCGTTCAAAGTTAGCAGCTAATGACAAGAGAACCCTAATTGAGTTCATCTTAGCTACTGGAACAAAAGTCTCATCATAGTCAACCCCGTACACTTGAGTGTATAATTTGGCTATTAATCTTGCTTTTTACCTTCCAACTGTTCCGTCTGCCTTGTGTTTAACTGTAAACACCCACTTACACCCCACGAGGGGGTCTTTCCCCTTTGAAATAACCACAAATTCCCCAAGTTTGATTTTTATGAAGAGCATTAATCTCTTCCTTCATGGCGTCTGCCCATTCGAGGCATTTTAAGGCTTCTACAACATTTATGGGAACAAGGATGCAATCAACTGCGGATAGAAATGCTCGGTATGAGGGGAAAATGTGATCATAGAAGACAAATTGGGTAATGGGGTGTTTGATAGTGCATGACTTGACTCCCTTTCTTTGAGCAATAGGAATGTCAAGGTCATCCACAGTAGGAATAAGGGTATCAATAGGTGCAACAGGGATTGGACTTACCTCCTGGGAGTCTAACAGTGTCGATTGCTCAATGTTTGGCTGCTTCACATTTCTATCACATTGCTGATCTCTACGACGTGTACGTTGGAAGACACGAAAGGGAACAAGGTCTGAAATAAAAGGAAGGGAGACTTTGCGGACCTGAACCTACTTCTCCTATTCCACACAACTACTCTCCCCTTGAGGAAAAGCAGGGAATAATGGCTCACAGACTCAAAGAATGACACATCCATAGACACAAAAAACTTATGACTAACGGGATCAAAGCACTGATACCTTTTTTGAGATGACGGATACCCCAGAAAGATACAAGGAATGGACCGAGGATCTAACTTACCTCAAGACGGAGACAAATCATGGACAAAGGCACGACAACCAAAAAATCTCATGGGAATGAAAAATAAAGGGGACTAAGGGAACAACAACTGATGAGGGGCCATGTAGTTCAGCACTTTGGAGGGCATGCGATTGATGACATAAACAGTTGCAAGTATAGCATTCATCCAAAACCTTTTTGAAACATTCACGTGTAACATCATCCCGCGAGCTACCTCAAGGAGGTGTCTGTTTTTTCTTTATACAACACCATTTTGTTGTGGTGTTTTGGCGCATGAGCTCCTATGCAACACCATTTGGAACATTCATGTTCAGCTGTTTCACTCTTGGGTTCTTTCACCCTTCCATTTATGTAACCAGGTTTTTCCCTTGCCGTTACATAAAGTTTTACACTTTTAGCCCACTCCATGTAGTTTAGACCATTTAAAGGGGTAATGGGCATGGGAAACATCATGTTTTCACCTCCCATACCAGTTGTGTTGCGGGTCGATGTAACCCCCAATGAAGTTGAACCATAGTTTGCCATAGAGTACTGCTGAATTCAGATTAAATCCCACACAACAGCCACAAACAGAATACCAACCCTCAAGAAATTTACTTTTGGGATGTGGAAAAGAAAACAAAAAACTGCTGAAATTAACTCAGTGATGGTTCAGTGATTAAAACAACCCAGTAATCAGTCCAACACCAGCCAAGGCAGACGTTAGAATAGTATACTACCAGTCCAACTACAACCCATACAGTCTAACAATCCAGCATTCAAACGAATGTATAGAACCAAGGAATAAGGCCTTCACACCATTGGCCAAAAACAAAAAAACAATAACACATACCTTGTCCAGCACCTGTACGAAGGTGCCAACCAGAAACTGACTTCACAGCATCGAACAGAGAAGAAAGGGAGTCCCTTTCTGCATCGCCCTTATTCGACTAGGGTTTCCTTGATATTACGACCAAGGAAAAACCCAAAGGAAGAGCCGCAAGTAGTCTGCTAGGGTTTCTCTGTCTTCCACGTCCAAGAAATCAAAGAAGGAAAAGAGGACGAAGCAGGTTCAAATAGGAGAGACCGAAATTCTTTTATAGCCCAGAACCTTGCTCTGATACCATGTAATCATTCATGGAGAGAGAGAGAGAGACGAGAGAGAGAAAGAGAAGAAGAGGAAGATATGATTGAGAGAAAAAGAAAACCTTCTTCTGGCTGCCGCCAGTTCATTATTTATATTAACTTAATATAAAAAATGGAAATTACAAGTATGCCCCTGGCGGCACTCCCTAGAAACAAACTAATAAGAAATAAAGAAAATAACTAACTCATAGCATCTTAAGCAGACAACCCACTAACAACGAATATAAAATAACAAGTAAATAATCCTCACAACAACCAATAAGCTTAACAAGATCAGATGCATACTGTGCTGACAAACAAAGTAATCTTGATTACTATGATGTACTTCTAACCCCAATAAACAAGAATGAAAATACAAGCTTTTCATATGAAAATAATTGTGAGTAAGAGACTTGTGATCATGAATTCCATCATCATCATCCCCTGTCAACAATATATCACTTACATACAACAACAAGATAGTAATGGCTTGAGACATTTGATGGATGAAGAAAGAATGGTCATAGGCACTTTGATGATAGCCAACAAAAACAACAATGACATTTCAAAATTTCTTAAGCTAGACCAGAAGAGCTTGTTTGAGACCATATAAAGATTTTTTTAACCGACAAGCAAGGGAGGGATCACCATTGTACCCAGGAGGAAACTTCATGTATACTGTATATTTTATACACCATGAAGAAAGCATTATTCACATTAAACTGATAATTGGCCGATGAATGCTTGACAAATAAAGCTAGGAGGATACAAATTGTAGTAACATTTGAAATGAGAGCAAATGTCTCTTCATAATCAATATCATACTCTTTGGTGTAACCCTGAGCAATAAGTTCAGCTTTGTATCGGTCCAATTAACCATTTAATTTCAACTTTACTATATAAACCCAAAGACTTCCAATGAATAAAGCATTTGAGGGAGGAACTATCAAATCCCAAGTGTTATTCTCTGGTAAGGCATGAATTTCTGCATTAATAGCATCTCACCAGTGAGGATTAGTGATGGCTTGTTGATATGAGCGGAGAATATCTATGACAAATAATGCATTAGACAATGAACTATGATTTGAAGGAAAATCATAGCGATCAGGAGGTTTAGAAATACAAGAGGAACGGTGAAGAGATATGGTAGAGATAACAACAACATCTGAAGGAACATCACTTACAAGAGCATCAATGGGGGGATGGTCCACTCTGGGAATAAGTGGGATCATAAGAGTACGATATGGGGAACATAACATTTTGCAAGTGAACATAAGGAAGTCCTTTACATCAGTGGGAGGATAAGCATCATACAAAGTCAAAATTCTACAAACATAATCAGATGGAGCATATTGCCTTGCAACAACAACAAAAAATGATATATGCTTGAGGAAAACAATGCAAATAAATGGCCCAGCCTATGCCCTTCACTTTCACCTTCCCAATGTATCGGTCATGAATTAGACAATTATTATAAGAAAATGTAGGAGGAATATTTCATCAACAAGTTGACCAAAAGAAATATGACTAGTAGTGAGGTTAGGAACAGGAAATGTTATAGTAAGAAGATAAGAGGTAATATATGACAGCTTAAGGGATAAGTCATTGCTATCAATGATATTCAGTTTTTCACAATTGGCAGAAAATGATAGGTCTATGACAGGTTTTAGAAATGCTATCTCGGGGTTTAAGGTAAGCCCTTGTCATGTGATTAGTTGCTCTAGAATCAATGATCCAAATGTGAGATTGAGAAGAACATTAACAAGAAAGCTTACTAGATATGCCAATAGTAGAAAATGCATGGGAAATAGCAGAGGATGACGTTTACTGAAGTATGCCCTCATCCATAGATGCAGAAGCCTCACCCTTAGTATAAGAATCTCCCTTGGAAGAAGAAGTATCAGTAGTTTGACCCAGAGTCACCTGATATATACGTGTTAGTTATTCTCCTAAGCACCTTTAGATGGTTTAACTTGACAATTTAGGATGATGTGACCATGTTGCTTACAGTAAGTGCAAACATTAATATTTCTATAATGAAAAGAAATGTGGAAACATTGTATTTGGGATAAGTCTTTACTACCGGAATTATTGTTTTGTTGAACAACAAAAGTTGTATAAACCCTTGAATCAATTAATTTCCCATCAAAACTTGTAGCAATTAAGAGTATAGCCTTCTCCCTTGACAGTTCACCATTACTAAATCTAGGTATGAAAGAGTTCCTCCACTCAAAATGTTGGACCTGATTATCTCATATCCAGGCCTAACTCTCATAAAAGGGTTGTTTTACACTTTTATTTTCCAAAGTGCTGATAAATACACTTAATTCATTATACGGGATCTGAAGGGTTTATATAGACAAGCTCATATTATTCCTACAAATTAAAGAAACCAGCATAATATTCCTGAATATTCTTATCTCCCTATAAGTAGGCAAAAATTCCAGATTCGATCTAATACTGTGTAGACATGTTGGATTGGTGGTGCACTTTCTTCAAGTATGTATATATCTAATGAGTTGAACGCATCCTCATGGACATTGCAATATGAGAAACAATTGGGTTGAGTATCAAAGAGACTAATTTCCCATTATTCAATTTCCATCGTGTATAACCTTTGGTATTGATTTCATCCTACTTAGTAACCTTCCTATTAAAATAAAAATATCCTCCAGGCCTTTCCCTTAAACAAATAAGTCAAAATGAAACTTTCACATGTTGTAATTAGTTCCTTTGATATGGGAATGATATCAGCCTTTTCAGCCATTCCAAATAAAAAAAGGAATAACAAATAGTTTTCAGGTGATTAATCACTCAACTTAAATAAGTAATTGTCCAAATAATGAAGTGGATACAACAACACCTAAACATGAGGGATTCCTCAATATAAAACCCTTGGCAGTAAAGTGGAATGATGGATTATGGAGAAAACTATAGAGAAACCTGATTTAATGTGATAATAAACTCAATCGGTCTTCAGTTCAGGGCACCATATAGATGTTCCACCCTTGCAAAGAATAAAAAACCCTATAAGAGTATCAAATCTAGCTCGAACAACAAATACAATGTGTTGATGACCCAAAAATAGTAGGTTTCAGGGTTGCAAAACTAAGAAAAAGACCCATAGGGCGACACCTACTCTAAAGTCTAAAGTCTAAAGTTAAAAGAATTAGTCAATTCACTGTATGAGTAGATTTACCAACTTGCCATGTGATTTTCTTAGGAAAACTAGGGTATTATGTACAAATCATAACGTTCCTAGTGGAAAGTAGGAACTAAGAATTGAAGTAAAAACCCTAAGGATTATTCTTCAAACTGAAGCAAGAAACTGAGGTTACAAGCTACCCTTCATGACTTGTTCTAATGCCATGTCACTAGCCTAGTTCGTATAAGAGAAAACACAAGAGAACACATCAGAACTATGGGGTGTCTAACTGAATGAGTCGACCTCCACCCTAAAGAACCTAGATATATATTAACTATATGTATTTACAAAGGATCCCTTTAAGGGCTAAATGAGAGAAATAATAATTACAAAAAAAGGCCCTTAGAGGGTTGAGATATAAAAAGAAGACAAAGACTATAGTACAACATGGATCATAGGACTATAGTACATTAAGTGCCTCCACCGTAGGTTGGTTTTTTCTATCATTAAACAATTGACTTCTATTTCTTTTTTTTTTTAATTTACCATTTTATAATTTTGGAATAAGAGGTGAAAACACTAGCTCTGAGCCTCCCAAGGAAGACAAGTCAAACTCATTTTGCAAAACATGCTAGGAATTATTATAAAGAGTTCACTCTCTCATCAACCTCTAACCTAATGCCCTTGTTGCCAAGCTTGCAAGCAATATGATTTACTATGAGATAATCCAGCTCCAAAATTGCTTTTCCTTGAGAACCACTACATATAAATCCACAACCCATAGGTAAAAAAGAAATAGACAAAAAACAAAGAAGAGCGAGCATTACGGAGAGAGAGAGAGAGAGAGGGAGAATTGATGGAATGATAAAAAAAGTAAAGGAATTGCATGTTTTGAAACCACCATAGTGGAATCCATAAGACCATAACCCATGACAAGAATAAGAAAAACTATATGCAGAGAATGAGAAAGGGTGTTTAACAGTTTGGAGATGGGTATTAGTAAAACTCACTATGGGGAACTTGTTATTGGTGTAAGATTTGAGCATGTAGGTCTTTCCTACAACTCCATCTCCAACTACAATACACTTAATGAGCTTCAAAGTACCCATCCTCTCAACTTACTATGACTGGAACTATAATAGATTCACCACTAAAGGAAACAATGTCAATTGAAACAATCTTTGATAATCCATAACCCAAAAGCTTTTTCTCTCTATGTATAACCCAAGGAACATGAATCCGAGTGCTTGAACCAAGGGTTGCAATATTCGATATTTGTGTATGGTCTTGGGTATAGTTTTGCAAATTTGAAAAATAATTAAGGACAAAATAAACATTTGTGCACTTTCGTCAAGAGAGAATGATATATCCAACTTTTAGAAAACAAAAGTGTACTTTAAGGTATTCTTTAAAGTTTAAACATAATGTTATATACTTAACCCTATTTGTAGAAAATAGAATAGTACTTTAAGGTGTTTTTTAAACATATAGGGTATACTTAGTCCATTTTGCAACACCTGTGGATGCTTTAAGTATTTGAACCCTTCTCATGCTCTTACCAAAAAAATCCTTTTTCATATTGCATGCATATTTTTGGGGTAAATTACAATGTGGTCAATGACAATTATCGTTTTAACTTTCATTTGGAACAAAGACCCCCTAAACTTTTACATTGCTTCAAATATCACCCATTAGGGTTCCGTCAATTAACTTTGAAAAAAGATTTCCAACTAGTTGTTTAAAGTTTTCTAAATCCCAAAATGACCTTTAATCCATGTTTTGTTTTTTATTTTATCCATTGTTTTTATAACCTTTAAAACTTAGTGTTTGAAGAATACGAGGATAAACCATAACTATTTTGTTGTTTTATTCATTGACCTTAAATCTCATGGTATCTCTAGTGAGATGGGATGGAGGTGCAACAATAACATTTGATACGTTTTTTTTTTTTTTTCTTGGCGATGGTGAAAAGCTTTAATTCATACTTTATTCTTTCATGACCCCATAGTACATGGGGTCCTTGTAATTTACTTTTTTTTTTCCTATTGCCTACGATGCATTGTTTTAAAAGGTTTGGGCCTTGAGGCGCGAGGCTTATGCCCTGAATCAAGGCATGTGGATTTTGTACTAGATTTCATAATGTGGGAAATACTTTATTCCCCCAACTTATGATATATTGCATTACAAGTGTCTTTTTAGGCCCAAAACTTAATGTGCATGTTTAAGTTATAACCAATGGGTGTGGGCTCGGAGGAAGGATGAAGCCAAGTCTAAAATAGTAATTATTATTGGGCCTTATGGACAAGTTCTCCTTAGATTTGGAGATAAGCTTGACCATAGTATATCCCTTTCCCTATAAGTTTCAATGTAGGAGATGAGACTTTATAATGGGTTGAACCGGATCCGTGTGAGTTCCACACCTTACAAATTCACTCTCTTACACTTGTATTGAGAAACTAATACCAATGTTTTCAACTCGTCGTTGACTTGGCCAGTTGAACTGTTCAAATCGTCACCCGACCAAGATTTCGAGTCTGATTCAGTCAAGACTCATCAAACAATAAAAAAATGTTGACTTGGTCAAGAACCATTTGACCTAGCCGGTTCAACTATTGACCCATTCAACCTCGTGGTCGGGTCGCGAGTTGCACACTCAATGCATGCAAAACTTTTGAAGGCCATAACTTTGCACTCCAATGTCTGATTAGTTTTTTTTTTTTAATTTTGGGTAACTTTTCGAGATCTATGCATCACAAGTTGTCGTAGGCACTTTGCCCCACTACTTCTCGCAAAAAAAAACACTTTTTGGCCTCAAATTACAATTTTTAATATTTTGAATAAATAAAAAATTAAAAACTGAATTAAAAAATATAAATTAAATATAAAATAATACATATAACATATTTATTCACACACACACAGATATACATACATGTATATATATATATATATATATATATATTGTCTAGTTTAATCAGTAAACCTTGACAAATACCTTGTACTAGTACGAGCAAGTTTTTAAAAATGATTCAGCCTCCAGGTTGGTTTTTAAAACTTTGACTAATACAACCAAGTTTTGGAAAATTATAGTACGACTAGTACATTGTCTAGTTTAATCAGTAAAACTATGGTTGAATTAGGATAGCTTATATAACCAACTATTTCTCAATTTTATTGGACCTGTCTCTAGGATCAAAATAAGTTTCTTAATGCCTAAAACAACCCTAGTTGATCAATCGGCATATTATGCTATAACGTTGCTCTATAGTTTATCCATCAACTCTCTCATTATTTGCTTGATACGACCAACATTATGGTGTCTTCTTCAACCTATATTATAAAATACTTTGTACAAGCCAATTGCAACCATGCACTTTTGATGAAATAGATGATGAACCTTGGATATGTAGAGATGGACGGCTGATACTTGGGCACTCCAAACCTGCATAAAAAGAGAAAAGAATAGCTGCCACACGATATGGGATCCAAGATACCTATCTCTCAAACAAAGTGCAAGAGATAACTGCTTAATCTGATTAGAGCTGGAGCAGCAGAGAGGATCTTTTCCTTTTCTCAATAAATGAGCTTATCTCATGTGTACGAAGCAATTGGGATTGACCCCTTTTACAGCCTGCATCTCCAATGCTAAGTTCCCTGTTTTTATGAACAAACAACAACTAAAATAACCAATTGAGATAAGTGCTCATCAACAGTAAAGTTCATGCTCCATCAGATTTGAGACGAGTGTCTCATGTTGACAAAAAATCTAACCACTTGGTCATTTAGTCTACGCTGGGTCAAATGGATATCCATTGACCCATTAAGATCTAGCACTAGGATCCATAATAATCCAATACATCTCTATGCATAAAACATTTTCTAGTAAACAATCAAATAAAATTTATTTGATAGAAAAATAAATAAATAGATAATAATTTAAAGAAAAAAGTGAATGATTGTGTGTGAAGGTATTGCATAGAGATAACCATAAAATAATCATCTTCCATCAACATGTGGCTTGTCACATGGCCATTGGATATTCCAACATGTTGATGATCAAACGAGGGCCTATGGCCACTCTACCATCAATAGATTCATTAGAGGTTGTGTTAAGTGTTTCAAAATTTGCAACACTTCTCAAGGGAACCGGATTTGGAGCAAGAGCAAGATTGTGCCATTTACAATCTCTTATTAGGCATGAGAAGTATTGGTAGTTTGGGTGTGAACTACACAATGACCTACTACACTTGTGGTGGGATATTGTTAGGGGTGCAACTTGGGTGGCCCTATCCCAAAATTTTACATGGGATGGGCTTGGATTTTTGGTCCTCGGGCCAGGCTTGGGCCCAAGAAGTTAGGCTTTTTTATTTGTTGGGCCGGGCCCAGGCCTATCCCTTAAGTAGTCCAAATTTCAGGGTTCATTGACCAACCCGAGTGCATCAAATTATAGTGGGGGGTTAGGCTCATGTTGGAATGTCGAGCTTGACCTTGGGCACGGTCTGGGTTCGGGCATTAAGCCCAAATTTCAGGGTCAGGCCTGGGTTGATCATAAACCTGGTCCAACCCACTTGACTTGCACACCTAAATATTGTATCATGTATAGTGATTAATTTGTTGTCTTTGGTTTAAAAAATATGATGGTTTGCTGTCCACTTTGATCATTGTTTTGGGGAAATTTGTTTTTGTATGCTAAACGTTTTGACGTAATGACAAAATTTCCATTCAAATTTTTAATAGCAAACCATCTACCAAACTACGACCTAATGTATTTCACACATTCCACTACATTAGCATCGTTTATTTGAAAAGCTCCTTAAGGATCTCCCCACTAAGAGAATTGCTAATCAAACTCTTTGCAAGGTTTTCTGCTTTACCACTTTGCTCTCCATGGAATAAATTTCCACTCAAATCGAAATGGTATAGATGCATTAAGCCAAACAATTCGAATAGAATGGATCCATGCATTAAGCCAAACTTGGAATTTTACAAGTTGGAAAATAATTGGAGATATCGAGCTTGGTTAAGCTCTTTATGTTGAAGCATACGAGAGGGTACGCATTGAAAACATACGAGAGGGTACACATTGAAAATTAGAGAGGTGTTTTGTTCTCTCTCTCTATATATCTTTGTAAATGTAAACGAAAATACAGGATGAACTCAACTAAACTAATAAACGACGCTGGTGGCCCTCTCCCTCCTCGTCCTGGAGTGCATCATCACCACATCCTTGGTTCTCTTACCACTCGAATGAAGGAACTTGGACCAAAACCCACCTTTCTTCTTCCCATCCGTAGCTTCTTCCCGTCCATAACTGAGGACAATCATAACCCCCAAAAGAATAGTAATGAATCATGATGTAACTATGGAACCCATGAATCCCAAACTCTTTTGCACCGAAATCCTCGAAATCACCGCAACTAATTTCTCCTCTATTTTTAGGGAGCTCGAATCCACCAAGCAAGGAATCCATAGCAGCATTCTTAGACTAGCAAATTAGAGGGGCGGAGAGAAGGAAAGAGTGAGAAGAGGCGTGACGATGAATAGGCGACACTGTTGGTCTGGTTTTATCAGATGGTTGATAAAGAAAATTAGATGATACTTGAAGGACATTTTTTTTCTTTTTGTTTGCCACTTAACAGCTGGTTAACACTGGGTACTAAATCATCGCAAAATGAAATACAGGGTACCTATCGGAAATTTTCAGTTACTAGATTGTTGTGTTTTAAAGATCAGGTACTGAATGGGCACTCAACCTAAAGTACAGGGTACCTATCGGAAATTTTCCCAATGAAATATATAATTTTTTATCTTTCTTGTATTTTTTTATCCTGTTTCATGTTTAAAATAGTAAACCTGACTAATAATAAATAAGATAATATTAGTTGTTTAACTTATTAGTATAAAAATAAATTAGTATCATTTTGATTATTATTTTCAATATAATGAAGTCTATGATTTGATCCCAATCAAATAATCGGTTGTTTATAGTTATATTTATTTTATTTAAAAAATATAACCTAATCATAAAAAAATTGTATCTCCAAATGACATTTTAAAATTTTCCCCGCTGGTCCCAAGGTACAACACTTGCACGATAAGAGGTGGCATAAAACTGCTTGTGCCTAGCGATATATTGTTTTGAGTGTTAGTTGCAGATCCAAGTGCTAATGCTGTGAACTATGATGCATGAGCGAAAACTGATGCATCCGCAACGTTGCAGCTTTCACGACCAGAGTCCTCTCCGCCTTCAAGAAAGAAACTAGGAAGATCTGAAGAGAGTTAATTATAGGGACAAAATAAACCCTGACCGGCCGAAGCTTGAAGTAAACGCTAGAATGGTGACGGTTGCAGACTCAGAAGAGAAACCTGAGTTATCACCAATGGAAAATCAACAGACGCCATGGATTGAGTACGCAGTTCAGCAGGCTCAGCTTGTCCAGAAAACAATCCAAGAGACAGTCGATTCCACCATAGAAGTCGCTGGATCTCGTCTATCTGAAATACGTTCCACTTCCTCTGCTCATCTCCACCAAACCCTAGTTCGTTTCTCAATTCCCAATTGCTATTGTTGTTGTTGTTGTTATCATTAGAACTATTCGTCACTACTAACTCTGTGTTATGATTGTTCATTTTTTTAATATCTTCAATTTAATCCAAATCTTAACTATATTGGCGTTGTCAAACTATTGAGTTTTAGGACAATCTGCAAGATATCAAGTCTGAGTTCAATACTTATGAAGATGTTTTCTTTGGGAAGATAAAAGGTCCGTTTTTTTCTTTCATTAGCATTATTCGTGAAGCTGGGATTGGCAATATTATGGGTTTCCTTTATTCCAATTCTGTTTCATGTGTATTAAAATATTTCATCTTCTTTTAGTGCAGATGGTTTAACTCTTGCAGCTCTGCATCCTATGATTACGTGTGGCGTGGCAGCTGGAGTGGGGCTCGTGGCATTAAAAAGTATGTTTCATTGTCATTAGCATTTGAATTGTCTACTGGCGTTCCATTCAGAGGCTACTTTTGGTTTTGTAAGATTCGATGAATTTAGGTCTTGATGGTAGGAGAAACTTTCTGCGTTTATTAGATTGGTCTTACCGGTTGGAATATTAATGATCCCGACCAATTTGATTTCCTATTTTGAAAATAAGAAAATTCCCACAGAGAATATGGGACCTAGTTGTATCGGGGTTCTGACATTCTAGGACAGTAGCTATTGTTTATGATTTCCTGTTTCTCTCGTTGCATCACATGTTTGGGGTGTCTATTGTTCAGGGCTTCTCTTGCATCTGCTGTATCAGAACGCAGTTCTTGTATAATGTTTATTCTTTTTTTTGATAAAAAAGGATAAAAGTTTTTCAATCCCCCCATGCCCTTTAAAGGACTATGCAAGAAGGTTTAAGCTAGCAACCTTCTCTCGGTGAAGGGTGTCTTTAGCTGCACTCTCAACCAATGCATCCTCTAATTGATCAACAAAACCTCAGATTATTGCTTTTGATAAGCATGTATATCTAGATGGAACTATGGAATTTGGTCCTCAATTCCAATTATATATTCCTTGCTTTGGTTCTTCAAGATTCAACCTTCTTACTTTATTCCTGTTCATGACTTCATGTATATTCTTTAACTCTATCTCTTTACCATGTCATATTTGTGATTCTATTGAATTTTGAAATTTGCCTCCTATACCTATGAAAGGTTTGCAGTTATGTGATTTCTAAACTGATCAACAGTTTCAGCAGTACTTTGTGTCTTTGATCTTTATTATGTACAGGTTATAGTTTGATATTGTCTTCTATAAATCATCTTTTGTTACCTCAGTTATTTCCTCTTTGCAGGACCAAGGCTTTTCTTATACCACAGTACCCTGCGCCTTTTCATGAGTGAAGAGGTAAGAGTCAAGAACATCAATTTCAATACTGTGTAATCATTTTCCACGTTCAAATTAGTAAATTTTGTCTGCATTATTCATTAGTTCATTTTTTGAGTTCAATCAAATGCTCATTCATACAATGGTTAGAAACTTGATTTAGTACCAGGAAGCTAGTGTATTATTTCAAGTTGAATTTATTGCATATATTTCCTTCACAGGGGTTGTCATGCTTGAGCAAGTATTTTAAGATATGTCTTTTTGATCTTGTTCACCTGTTCCACACTCTATTCATGGAACATTAGATAGGCTATAAACTATTAAAAGGAAAAGAATAGGGTTAGCCTAACATGTGTAAAAAAATTCCCCTTTCCTCAAGTCAAACTGGGAATATAATATAGGATATTTGGTTTATTTTCTTATGGCATTTAATTTAGAGCCTTCTTTTTTTTTTCCTGAATTGTAGTTTATTGTTGCATATCAAAAAAAGGAAAAAAATCTTTTATTGTTTATCTCATTCTGACCTTTTTGGTGACATCAACTTTGTAAATCTTCAAGTTGTAATATTCCTTGTTTGTCTAAGTCTATTTTATTTTATTTTTCTTTCACACAGTTTCCATTTGAAAAATTTGTTTTAATACATTCTATTAATTAATAAAAAAGTGTATCTAAAGTATTGCCTGGTGGCAACCTAGGATTCTTAAGGCCTATCACCTAGGTGACCAACTAGTTGGATGGGTATTATCATTATTGAGGTGGCAGGGTGAGACTAGATGGCAGGGTATCATCTTGTAACTCGAGTGTTTGGGAGGGGACCTAAGCAACAGAATGGTAATTTTTTGACAAGTAGCATCTATAGTTATTGGATAACTTCCATTTTGAAAATACTGAAAGAAGGCCAATGATAAAGAATTTTACACAAAATTATCATGACAGTGAGAAACAATCACTCAAGTTATGAATTTTCATCACTTTCAGTCATAAATTTCAATATTCCATTACACAATATGATAAATATGATTCAGCAAAGCATCAAGACATATAATTATGAATTTCCATCAAACAAAAATACAAACAAATAAGCAAAGCGGCACATCAATAGCATAGTAAATCAATGCAAATGAGTACCACAACACATGGAATCCAATCAAATAAACAAATAATCCAAGCTAGAAGGTATAGCATCAAGAATTCAAGCAATTAAGTAGAGTTCAAAGAATGGAATAGATTAGAGTTTGGGAGATTGAAGGAGAGGAAGACTGTTTTAATTTCAAAAATTGAGGAAATTGATAGGAAGAGGAAGGTTCTCTAGGATAGGGAGACAAGGAGTTGAGGTGGAGTTGTAAGAAAGGGCTAGAGGTGACTCTTCTTAGGGAGGAAATTAGTTGGAAAGAAAATTCGAGAGAGAAGTGGATTAAAGAGGGGAACGATAACACTCGATTCTTTCATTCAATTGCTAATGGAAAAAGACAAAAGGGTTTTATTTCCTCTCTATCGGTGGTGGTGGGGGTGTAGAAACCACAGATCAAGGTGAGGTAGCAAAGGCCTTTGTGGAACACTTTAAATCAATTTATAGAAGGCCACTCAGTTGGTCAGTGGGAGGATTTAATTGGAATGTGCTAGAAGCTAACCAAATGGACTTTTTGGAAAGAAGGTTTGAGGAGGAAGAAATTAAGGCAACAGTTTTTTCTGTGGATAGGTCAAAGGCACCAGGGCCTGATGGTTTTACAATGGCCTTTTATCAAGATTGTTGGGACATTACTACGTGTGATTTGATTAAAGTGTTCAGGGAGTTTCACAGAAGGGGCAAAACCAGTTTGGGGATGAACTCAATTTTCATTACCTTGGTCCCGAAGAAGACTTATGCTTGCAATTTGAGAGACTTTAGGCCGATCAGTTTAGTAACAAGCATTTACAAATTGATTGCCAAAGTGTTATCCCTTAGGGTCAAAAGGGTGCTTCCTTCATTAATCTCCCAGTCTCAAGGCGCCTTTATTCAGGACAGACAAATTGTTGACTAGATCTAAATTGCAAATGAATGTGTAGAGGCCCAAAAAAGATCAAAGAATAAGGGAGTAGCAACCAAATTGGATTTGGAGAAAGCTTATGACCTAGTGGATTGGGAATTTATTATCAAGCAGGATTTGTGGGTTTTGGGAGTTGTGGTGCAAGTGGAATAAAGGTTGTTCGGAAACTAGCCATTTTTCAATAACTGTCAATGGTTTGGTCATTGATTTTTTTAAGGGCTTATAGGTTTAAGACATGGTGATCCCCTCTCTCCCTTTTTCGTCATGTTGGCATCTTAGGTCCTTAGTAAACTGATTTCAAGAATCAGTTGTTTGCAGTTGTTCAGAGGCTGGTTGTTAGGGAGAGATAGGGTTGTGGTGACTTATCTCTAGTTTGTAGATGATATTTTAATCTTCTGCAATGAAGAGAATAGGGAGGGGATTAAGAATTTGAAGGGATCTTAGGGTTGTTCTAGAGACTTTGGGTTGTGAGAGTGGAGAGTAGCCTCTAAGATATTTAGGGCTGCCTTTAGGTGGTAACCCTAGATTGTCTAGTTTTTGGACTCCAGTGGTGGAAGGGATTGAGAAAAAGGCTTACTGGCTGGAAAAGGAACTATATCTCTTTGGGTGGAAGAATAACTTCAATTAAATAAATTATTTCTTCTAGTTTATTTTATGTCAATCTTTAGGATGCCTCAAGTAATGGTGAAGTGAATTGAGAAGTTAATGAGGGATTTTCTTTGGGAACTGGGAGGGGGTAAGAAAGATCACTTGTTAAGATGGGAATTAGCGGCGAAAAGGAAGGAAGAAGGGGGTTTGGGTATTGGGAATGCGAGTCTGAAAAATCTGGCTCTTTTGAGTAAGTGGCTTTGGTGATTACCTCTAGAAAGTGACAGGTTGTGGCATAAAATTGTGACTAGTATTCATGGGGGATCAAGGAATGGATGGGAAGCTGGTTGTCTATATAGAGATACTCTTTTTGCACCTTGGAAAGCTATACACGGTATCCTCCCTTGTTTTCTTAACTTCGTAAAATATGATTTGGCTCCCAGATAAGATTCCGAGAGGATGTTTGGGTTGGGGAATCTCCATTGAGAGATGCTTTCCCTTCCCTCTTTGCTCTTTCTAGCCTTAAGATAGGTTTGTGCCTGATTTCATTCAACATCATCATTCTTCCTTCGGTCTGAGTTGGATTTGGGCTTTACTAGAAACCTTAGAGAGTTGGAAATCCTGTTATATCCAACCTGTTGAACATTCTGGGCTCCATTTTCTTTGATATGGAGGGGAGAGATGCACAAATCTGGTCCCTTAACCCTGTAGGGGCTTTCTCAAGTAATTCATTCTAGTCTCTTATTTCTACTTCCTCCTCCCCCTCCTTTCCTGTTAAAGAGGTTTGGTGTATTCCTATTCCTCCTAAGGTGAGTGTTTTTTGCTGGGAAGTTGTCCATGGATGTATTAACACATGACTTGCTTCAGAGGAAAGGGCCTAAGTGGTTCTTGTCTCCCAACTAGTGTGTTCTTTGTAAGCTGAATGATGAAACCATGAGACTGCTTTCATCTCTTAATCTCCTGTCCCTTTGTTTGCTATATCTGGGGGTGGTTTCTTTTTTTCTTTTTTTTGGTTGCAGATGGTCTCCTGCCAATTTGGAGAGGTTGTTTAGCCCTACCGTGTTGAGGAGAAAAAAAGGAGGGGCAAAATCCTGTGGAGATGTACAAGAGCAGCAGTGGTCTGGACTGTGGGAAGAAAGAAATACAAGAAACTTTGGGGAGAAGGAGAGAAGTAAAGAGACAGTTATAGAGACCATTACCTTTAGGGTTGCTCATTGGGATAAGACCTTGAAACTTCACAGATTTCAAGGTGAATTTTTTCTGGAGTTGGGGGGGTGGTATTGCAGAAATTCCTCTAGGAAACCAAAATTCTTAGAGGTTTGGTCACCCTCAGGGGAAGGTTGGTTGAAACTGAATTTTGATGGCAGCAGTATGGGTAACTCAGGCCCCTTAGGAATTGGAGGAGTACTTAGAGATGAGGATGGTGCTATTTGTGCCTTGTTCTCAGGCCCAATTAAGCAGGGTGATTTGGCCAGAGCAGAATTTCTAGCAGCACTCTGTGGGATTGAGAAAGCCAAGGAAATAGGAGTTAATAGGCTGATAATTGAGGGTGACTCTAAGATTGTAGTGAGACAGTTGAAAAATGAATAGGAGTGACTTGGCAATTGAAAAATGAGTTCCGGTGTTTTAAATTGCCTGCAAAAGACATGAATGTTCAAGTTAGATGGGTCAGAAGATCAGCTAACAGCTTGGGAGACAGTCTTGCTAAGCAGGGGGTTCAGAGAAACAGATGTTTTGGCCATTTGGGCATACTTGTAGTTTCAGTTGGGGGTTAATTCTGTAAAGGGCTTGCTTAGTTGCTTTTTATCACAACTTCTTTTTTGTACTCTGTTGTTTCTCATTATTAATAAAATTCTGACTTTGTGTTGCTGATAAAAAAGTAATGAACAACATCCTGTTATATGTACACTATGATTTTATGTATCATAGAGCACAAAAAAAATACAACATTGTGTACAGCATATGATAAGTTGCCTATGGAAGTCATGAAAAACATCAAAATATTAGTCAAGACTTCTGGTGAGATTCTGATGACGTTAAAAAGGAAAGGGATCATTTGTTAAATTGTGTCTCTATGTGCAGAAGTAAAGAAGATTAGGACCTTGCTTCAGGTAGGCCAAGGAAAAATACCTCCATTGTACAGAAACAGTTGTGGTTGTGCTGTTCTATAGAGAGAAGCAGACCTTTGGCATTCAATTATCAATAGCAAGTACCTTATTCACTTAAATGGTTGGGACTCTAGACTAGCGATAGAGTCAACCAAAGTGCCCTTGGAAAAGCAATAAAAGCTATTCAATCTTGATTTGACAGGAATATCAGGTATTCTCCTATCTAAATTCCCAGAGAGATTTTTGAGGACCTCTTTCTGAGGTCAGGTACCTTCTATTCCAGATAACCTAGATTTTTTTCTCTTTCCTTTGATAAAGATAAGCCAATCTCTTCAGAGGCTTTTCACACTCAGGTCTGTATTGGGACTTGGGTTTTAGGAGAGGGTTCAGGGACTTCAACAATGAAGATCTGGGTGCTTGTTACTTAACCTTGGTGGGGTGTGTATCCAATTGGATGGATATGACGAGAAGATATGGTGTATGGGCCTTTTAAGCTCTTTTTTTGCTCATCTCATGATTGGTTTTCAGTGAAAGGTGTTTGAAATGGTCCTGCTCCACTGAAAATATGGATCATTTGTATTGGTTTTAGGAGGGGCATATAGGGATCATTTGTATTGGGCTCAGTTGTAATTTTTCTATTTGTGGTTTAACCACTTCTATGGGAGAGGTGCCAGTCCAAGGCATGTCTGTATTAGCTTGAATTTTTAAGTTAATAAATTCTTAATTATTCGAAAAAATGTCCTACTTCACTGAAGATTAAGCTTATTGCTGGGAGGCAGTCCCAATATTGTCAATATTGGTGAGATATGTCAATCGGACACCCACACAATCAGCTTGATGTAAAAAGAGTTGGCTGAGCTATCTTCTTTACTCTGTTTCCCTTTCAAGCAAAAACCTTCTAAAAGATGGATTTGAGACTTGACCCTCCCATATTTCTTAGAGTTTGTTTTTGTACAGTTTCTCAAATAACTCAACCTATAGAGCTGGGGACAAATGAATCAAAGTTTACCTGTTGAGCACTGATAGTCCCCGTAAAATCTGATTCAATTTCCAATAACCATCTGAAAAGAACACTCCGAAACAAAATCTGATGCAACCTTTGTGATCCCTTTCCAAGTCCTAACAACATATGGGGTACTAACAGGGCTTGGATCTCATCCAAAATTGCAATCTCCAGTACTACTCTCCTCCAAAGGGCTTGCTGCTTCTTCCTGAATCTCTATATCCATTTTCTTAGTAATACCTTGTTCATTAGTCTAACCCTTCTGTAAGAAGGCCCTTTGTATCTTCTTTGTTCTATCTGCAGTCAATGCTGGAATTCTAATTAGAAGGTGTTGAGTTGGGCCGATTTCAAGTTATTGGGTCCAGTCTTTTATTTTTATTAAGTTGTTAAGTTAGGAAGTTATTGGGCTTTAGGCCCATTAGTTTATGTTATTTAAGTTGTGATTGTTCAGCTATTTAAAGTAGCCGCCCTACTAAGGGCATTCTTGTAATCTGCCATTCTTTTATTTTTAAGTATATAAATCAAAAGGGGTTGGCGCCAGATTATTCAATTTTGGCTTCATCCCATTCTTTTTTCTTCTTCTCTCTCTTTCTCTCTTGCTTGTTGAAATCTCACAGTATCTTCTACTTTTCTTCACAAAGTATACATCAGAATTAGTTATCAGCTATTTCTACTTGGTATCAGAACAAGCTGAAGGTTTCTTGAGCTGCTCTATCATGCAGCTCTAGATCGGCCAACTGCATGGTGATATGAGAGGCTAATCGAAGACCTCAGGTAAGCCCAGTTTTTGGATTTTTTGGTGGATCTGTTTTGCCCTATAGCTGGTCTAGGGTTTCCCATCAAATTCAGGAAGAATTGGTGAAAGGGGGAGAGTCCTGGTTTTGTAGGACTCTTCAATTTTGACCTAGGAAGTGACACCCTAATTTTTTAGGGTTCCTTGGAGTTTTTTGAAGAGGGCGGTTCAAGTCCTACCTTTTTTGGATGTCTCTGGAGAGAGCGGCTACCTCTTCTCTCTCTTCTCCCATCCCGTAGAAAGGGAATATTTTGTGGAAGGATCATCTAGGGTACTAGAAGGGTGTCTGTGGTACCTGAAGGAATTTGTTTCATATTTTGCCATCTTAAAGTGATCTTTTAACCCTTTTATGGGAATTATGGAGGGTAACGGAGCTGAAAACAAACCCGGGAGTGAAATGAGACCAGTGAGAGGTGTCAGAGACCTTTTCGGGGCTGAGACCATCATTACAGTTAAGTTAGATGGTACAAACTACTTAGAATGGTCACAATCTGCAAAAATGGCCATTGGTGCTCGTGGAAAGTTGGGGTATATCATTGGTGAGGAAGTGAAACCCGAGACTAACAACTCCTGGTGGGTATAGGAAAATTATATGGTAATGACTTGGCTGTGCAATTTGATGCTGCTCCATATAAGTAAAATCTTTTTGTGGGCAAATACAGCTAAGGAAATATGTGATGGGGCTATAGAAACCTACTCACAGAGTGAAAATGTTGCTAGGACCTATCAGTTGAAGAACCAAATTATTGCTACTAGGCAGGGAGATAAACCTATTGCTGTTTATTTTTTGGCCCTTAAAACTCTGTGGCAGGAGATTGACCATTTGGAGACAGTTGTTTGAAAAACCACTAAGGATGCAACTACCTACTAGAAGCTCTTAGAAAAGTACAAGGTCTTTGAATTTCTTGCTGGTCTTAATCCCGAATATGATATTGCAAGGCAACATATCCTTTCCAGGGATAGTGTTACTCTCTCTCAGGCATATGCCTTTGTATCAGGGGAAGAGAGTAGGAGGAATGTGATGATGAAGAATTCTGGTCTTGAACAATCAACCATGGTCAATATTGTGAAATCAGGAAGGAAGATAAGAAGGATTTGATTTGTGACTACTGTAAGAAGCGTAAACACACAAGAGATACCTCATGGAAGCTTCATCCTCATCTTGTGCTGAATAGACTCAAAAACAAGAAGGGAAATGTTAACATGGCAGTCACTGGTGACATACCTAGCTCCCATACTACAACTACTTTGGAGTCTGTTGCAGCTGCTGCAGTAAGGCCAAACTTGAGAGATATGGGCAGTTCCTAAATCAGCGAGATACAGTCAGCCCTAATCTAGTAACAAGTGGACAGCTAGGTACAGGTGGTTCTGGTGGTCGACATTCTACTTCCTTTGCTCATACAAGTAGTTCACATGCCACTACAAACTATGTTTCTATTACAGGTAAGGAGGGACCTCCTTGGATTATAGATTCTGGAGCCTTAGAGCACATGACCCATAGTTCCACTTTTTTCTTCTTACCAACTCTGTTTTGGCAGAGACAGTCTCCACAACCAATGGATCTCATGTTCCCATTGCTTGGAAGGGGTCTGTCAAGATTACTGATTCCATTTCCCTACCCTTTGTCCTTCATGTTCCCAGATTGAATACTAACTTGTTATCTGTTAGTAGTTTGACTAAGAACTTGAACTGCTTAGTGATTTTTTCTCCTGGCCATTGTGTTTTGCAGGATCTGGTTTCAAAGAGGACGATTGGGAGTGGTCGTGAGGTGAATGGAATCTACCTCCTGGATGCGCTTCCTCATCATTGGAGTCATCATGTTAGCAGGGATTTTGAGTCAGAGTCTGTTGGTCAAATTATGCTTTGGCATAATTGTTTGGGTCATTTGTCATTTTCTTCTTTGCGTTTCTTATTTCCAAAGCTATTTGAGTCTGTTAATTTGTCCAGTTTAGAGTGCGGAGGTTGTCAGCTTGGAAAACATTGTAGACATTCCTTTATAGCTAGTAATAAAAGGCGTTCATTTGCTTTTGATATTATTCATATTGATGTGTGGGGACCATACCATGTTCCTTCTATGGGTGGCTACCGATATTTCCTTTTATTTGTGGATAATTTTTCTCGGTATTCTTGAATTTACTTAATGAGATCCCGTGACGAGGTACCATCCTTGGTTCGACATTTTCATCAGATGGTGCTAACACAGTTTGGGGGTATGAATGAAGGTGTTCAGATCAGACAATGCCAGGGAATATTTTGAGAAGAACCTTGCTCCGTATCTGTTAGAGTATGGAGTTATCCATCAGAGCAGTTGTTCTTACAGTCAACAGCAGAATGGCATTGCAAAGAGGAAGAACAAACACATTGTTGAGATTGCAAGAAGCATGATGATCACATCTACTGTTCCAGTTCAGTTTTGGGGTGATGCACTTCTCACAACAGTCTTCCTGATTAATAGGGTGCCCTCTCGTCTACTTGGATTCAGCACCCCATTCAGCCTCCTCTTTCCTGAGGGGGAGATGTTCCACATCCCTCTCAGGGTTTTTGGGTGTGTTTGCTTTGCACATGTTCTTGGTCTTCACCGCTCGAAGCTCGATCCAAAGGCAAAGAAGTGTGTTTTTCTTGGGTATGCAGAAAACTAGAAAGGGTATTGCTGCTATGACCCAATCTCTGGGAGTCAGTATGTTACTATGGATGTCACCTTTTTTGAGTCCATATCCTTTTTCTCAAAGGGTTCTTAGGGGAGTGTTTTGGGGAAGTGAGTGAGCAGTCTATTCCTCTTCCAGTTCCAGTCCCTGTATTCACTCTTGTGTCCGATCCTCCTATGTCACCTATCTTATCTCCTCCCTTGCGTCTTGTTTCTCAGTGTTACTCACGACAACGACTTCACGAGGAGGTTTATTCCATTGCAGCAGAACTCACATCACTTGTTGGTTCCTTGGAGACTCCAGATTCGACTGACATGGACTTAGGTATTCCTCTTGATTTCTCTAATGTTTCAGTTCCGATTGATTCTACTAATCCCATTACAGATGACCTGGACCTTCCTATTGTACTCAGAAAAGGGAAGAGAAAGTGTATTGCTCCTTGTATCTCATAGTACCTATCCTACATTGGACTTTCTCCTTCTTATCGAGCTTTCCTTTCTTCCCTTGACTCTGTGTCTATACCCAAGGGTGTCAATGAGGCTTTCTCCAAACCTGAGTGGAAGATAGTTATGCAGGAAGAGATGGAAGCCTTAATTAAGAATTAGACATGGGAGATTATGGATCTACCAGAGGGCAAGGAGACTGTTGGATGCAGATGGGTTTATACAGTTAAATACAAGGCAGATGGAAGTATAGAAAGGTATAAGGCCAGACTGGTTGCAAAAGGGTACACTCAAACCCATGGCATTGATTACTTAGAGACCTTTGCACCAGTTGCAAAGAAGACTTCTGTTCAGATCCTTCTCTCTCTTGCTGCTACATGCTCTTGGCCCTTGTTCCAACTTGATGTAAAAAATGCTTTTCTGAATGGGGATTTGCAAGAAGTGTATATGGATCTTCCTGTTGGTTTCTACAGTGATGTTGAAAAGGGGAAGGTATGCAGGCTGAAGAAGTTACTTTATGGTTTAAAACAGTCTCCTAGAGCATGGTTTGACAGGTTCAGGAAGGGCTTGATTGCTTTTGGCTACACTCAGACTCAATCTGACCATACTTGTTTGTGAAGCGGAGGGGGTCCTTGGTGTCAGTCTTGATTGTTTATGTGGATGATATTGTAGTCACAGGAAATGACCTGATGAGATTGACAGTCTGAAGAAGAATCTACACAGAGAATTTGAAATTAAGGATCTTGGGGAGCTGAGGTATTTATTGGGCATTGAGGTTGCAAGATTAAAGATGGAATTTTTATTTCTCAGAGGAAGTATGTTCTGGACCTTTTACAAGAAACAGGGAAACTTGGAACAAAGGTGAAGCTAGAGGCTTGTACATAGAATTAATGCATCAGAAGGTGAGCTGGTAAAGGACATTGGGAGATATCAGAGAGGAGGCTGTTGATAGGATTCTTGCTTATTTGTAGGGACACCCAGGCAGAGGCATACTATTTGCTGATCATGGACAGCTGAAGCTAGAGGCTTGTACAAATGCTGATTGGGCAGGATGCCTTGATGACAGGAGATCTACATCAAGAGTTTGCACTCTTGTTGGGGGTAATCTAGTCTTGTGGAAAAGTAAGAAATAGACAGTTGTGGCAAGATCAAGTGCAGAAGCTGAATACAGAGCCATGGCACATGGAGTTTCAGAGCTTCTCTAGATCCGCTTCTTGTTAGGAGAGATTGGTGTTGAGGCAAAAGAACCTATGATGCTGTACTGTGATAATTAGGCAGCAATTAACATTGCCCACAACCCAGTTCAGCATGACAGGACAAAGTACATTGAAGTGGACAGACATTTCATAAGAGAAAGGGTGACTTCAGGGGAAGTTTGTCTTTCATACATTGCTTCTGATTTGCAGCTTGCTGATGTTCTCACAAAAGGTGTTGCAAGGAACAAGCTGGAGTATGATCTACGCAAGTTGGGAATGTGTGACATTTACTCCCAACTTGAGGGGGAGTGTTGAGTTGGGTCGATTTCAAGTTATTGGGCCTAGTCTTTTATTTTTATTTTTAAGTTTAGTTAGGAAGTTATTGGGCTTTAGGCCCATTAGTTTATGTTATTTAAGTTGTGACTGTTCAACTACTTAAAGTAGCTGCCTTACTAAGGGCATTCTTATAATCTGCCATTCTTTTATTTTTAAGTATATAAATCTAAGAGGGGTTGGCGACCAGATTATTCAATTCTGACTTCATCCCATTCTCTTCTCTCTCTTTCTCTCTTGCTTGCTGAAACCTCTCAGTGTCTTCTACTTTTCTTCACAAAGTATACATCAGAATTTGTTATCAGCTATTTCTACTGAAAGAAACATATTGTAGATTGGTATGCTTTTGAGAAAACAATAAAAACTTTGACGAAATATTCCATACAAAAAGATCACATATAGAACCTATAAAGAAAGAAGGGAAAAAGAAATGAGTGAAGAACAAAGAGCTGAAAGTTTATTCTAGAAGGAAAAAGATAGTGATCTCAGCAGAAGGGACTGCTCAGCATAACTGACCAAGAACCAGTTGGCAACCAACCATGGTTCAGTTACAAATAGCAAACCAAGAAATCAAGATTAGTGTAATAAAATACCACATGCCCATTTCTGAGATATAAAAAGAGGTCCTGTACTTACTTGGAGGAATAAGAGAAGTTTTATTGAATTTCCACTCCAACTCCCACTTCTCCATTGTTCACTCCCACCATCTTCAACCTAGGAGGCATCTTCTCCCTCGAAGAGAAGCCTGTGTTGAGGTAGAACCTCAACAATTTGGTATCAGAGCGAGGAAAACCTAAAGACAACAGTAGGATGCCGAGCACCAGATCTGGGACTGTCGACGAAAGGGTAGATCACATGGAGATTCAAAGACACAAGGTCACTAGTGATTTGCAAGATATCAAACAATCATTGGCAGCGGTCATGGCACAACTGGAAAAGAACGCGTTGGTAGGAAATCTTGAAAATGAGAACGAAGAATCTAGCCGAGAAGTTGAAGGAAATAGGAGAGAACCAGGAGCCATCCATGAGGACGACCAAGCTCAACTTTCCCAACTAAGCTGGTGACGACCCCATACCTTGGATTTTCAAACCTGAATTTTTTTTTGAATATCACAACACACCGAGCCATCACAAAGTCTCCATAGCCTCCTTCCATTTGGAAGGAGAGGCCATACTGTGGTTCCAATGATTCCGCAGGTCTCATCCTCAGGTCTCTTGGGCTGACTTTATGGAAGCCTTGTGCATAAGGTTCAGGCCAGTTGGATTTGATAGCTACGATGAAACCTTATCGAAGCTAAAGCAAACGGGCTTTGTGCGAGATTATCAAGTTGAATTTGAAAAGCTGTTGACAAGGGTACACGGCTGGCCGGAGATTGCTCTTCTGGGATGTTTCATCGGCGGTTTGAGGGAATAAATTAAAGTGGAGGTGAAGGCCCTCCAACCTCTGCCATTGCTCACAACTTTCAGTCTCGCCAGAATTTAGAAGAGAGACTGACTTGGCTCAAGAAACTCAGTCGACCCTCTCTTATGGCCTACCCAAGCTCAAACTGGACCCAACGGTTCACTCTAGCTATCTTGAATGAACCAATCAACCACTGGCCTATGTCTACTGGAAGGAATGGGTTGGCCAAACATCAAGAAGGCCCACAATCAAGATCTATGGCGATAGTACCTGCACAATCCCTCTCAAGAAACTTTCATGGGCCGAAATGCAATCGCGTAGGGACCGAGGCCTATGCTACAACTGCAAACAAAAATTTGTGCTGGGCCA
The DNA here is from genome assembly GCF_055504915.1 of Nelumbo nucifera. Classification (NCBI taxonomy): domain Eukaryota; kingdom Viridiplantae; phylum Streptophyta; class Magnoliopsida; order Proteales; family Nelumbonaceae; genus Nelumbo; species Nelumbo nucifera. Next base: position 29,049,886 of record NC_142654.1, read on the forward strand.
CATGTGTAAAGCCCAACAACTATTCATGCTCCAGACCGAAGAGATAGAAGAGGAGACCTAGACTGAAGTCATAGTTGCAGAACAAGGTGAGCCCAACCCACTATAAATATCATTGCATGCCCTCATTGGAATAAAACCCCCACAAACCATGAGGGTTTTCAGGTCTATAAAAGGTCGAAGAGTTTTTGTCTTAATTGACAGTGGTAGCACCCTGAACTTTATAACTCAGGTTGCCGCCAAACAAATGGGCTTACTATAGAACATGTGGATCCATTCACAGTTCACGTAGTAGATGGTAACCAAATAAAGTGTGAAGGTATTTGTCGACAAATCACACTTAAAATATAGGAACAACTGTTCACAGTTGATTTACATCCTTTAATCTTCAGTGGGACTGAACAACTGTTCACATTTGTGATTGGTCACAATTAACAATGGACTTCACCATAGAGGGCAAACAATGCCACTTAACAGGTCTGAAGCCAACTTCACCCCAGCCAAATGGGCAGAAAACCATCATCAAAACATGCCAGGATGAGGACCAAATAATCTTCATGAAAATAGGGGTGGAACCATCCAGCTCGGTACTAGCATTAGAAGAGCCCATTCCAGCAGAAGCCCAACAAGAATTATAAGAGCTCCTTAAAGAGTATTCAAATATATTCCAAGAACCAAAAGGCCTACCACCCCAAGGCCCGCGGACCATCGAATTGAGATAATTCCAGGTGAGTCCCCATCAAATGTAAGGTCATATCACTACCCAAGATTCCAGTGGGAAGAAATGGAAAAAATTGTCCAAGAATTATTAGAGAAACAATTTATTCAGCCGGGTTCTGTCCATATTCGGCACCTGTGTTACTAGTCAAAAAGGACAGAACGTGGAGATTTTGCGTGGATTACCACACCCTAAATCAGATTACAGTTAAGGATTGTTTCCCCATTCTACTCTGTTAGTGTCGAGTATGTAGGGGTATTTATGTCTTTATACTTATGTTGAGGTTATTGATGTGTAATATTATGTTAGAACTAGTGTCCCTCACTTAAGTAGGGACACATGTGTCTTGTCTATTATGTTAATAATATAAAACACATCTGGCTGAATGGGAGAGGTAATTTTTCTCTCATTCGAACCAGACTTTTCTTCTCTCTTTTTCTCCTCTTTTCTTTCTCTCTTTCTTTCTTCTTCTCTCTTCTTGGCTGTTATCAGACTAACAGAACTCTAGGGCAGGCTGAATCATAATATGGTATCAGAGCACAACTAAGCAACTCGGATCTGCCCAGATTTCTGTTTTCTGCACACCCAGTCTAGGGTTTTCTCTTGGTTTCATTGCCATTGGTTGGAGATAAGGGAAAGGGCTGAAAAGGAGTGGTCGCCCTCTTTCCTTGGAGGTTTCTATGCCTCCAGTTGTGCTGTTCGTGGTCAGTTGCTGTGGTTTCTAAGAAGCCCTCCCCTAATCGATAAAGAGAAGAGGGCTGATTCGTGTGGTGTAGTGGGTGTCTTGTGTGGTCTGATTTTTTGTGTGGTTTGATTTTTTGTGTGGTTTGATTTTCGGGTGATGAGGTAAGAGATTTCTATGCATTTTTTGTTATGAATCAAATAAGAAGTATGTTTCAGATCGTATGGTGGGATTTCAAACTGTAGTGTGCTAGGGTTTTTGCTGTTATCAGTGTAATTCGAAGGGGGAGCAGTCCTCATATAGTGTGGTGAGATTTCAGGTAGTCGTGGGGTAGGGTTTGTGTAAAGAGTGCAATCTTCAGCAATAACAAGTGTTGAAACCAGTGTGTGGTGTGGTCTAGTGTGCAATGTGCCGAATTCAGCAATAACAGAATTCAACAATGGGAGATAGCAGTGATAGCAAATCTAATGTGATGATACCTACTGGCTATCTGAATGTTCAAATGACCTCCATTAAACTGAATGAAGAGAATTATGTACCTTGGGCTAAATTTGTAGAAGTTTTTCTTAAGGCAAAGAAGAAGGTGAAACACATAAGGGAGGAAAAGCCCTCCACTGATTCTCATGAGTATGATGACTGGGAACAAGATGATGCACAGATTATCACGTGGTTATGGAACAGTATGGAACCCGATATTAGTGTAAATTTCATGTTTCTTAACACTGCCAAAGATGTGTGGGACCATGCTAAGTTGTATTTTGGTCAAGACATCACAACCAGAGTATATCAACTGTATCAGGAATACTTTAATCTGCAGCAAGGCAATCAAAGTCTTGAGGAGTACTATGCTAGTATGAGAAACGTTCGTAATGAGTTGAATGTTTATCACCCCCTCACTTCTGATGTCAAAATTCAGCAACAACAGAGAGAATAACTTGATGTGACTTGATTTTTGGTGGGGCTGAAATCTAAGTATGAACCAGTGCGGGCTCAGATACTAGGAGGGTCAGCTCTCTCTTCCTTAGAAGAGGTGTTTGCTTGACTTCAGAGGATTTCCATTGGATCTACTGAGAACTCTAATGTTTCTGATAGATCAGCCTTTGCAGTATCGAGGGGCTGTGGTGTTAGAGGTGGAGCTCGAGGAGCTCAGTCTGGCTGTAGTGGTTCGGTATATGGCCGGAGTGGTGGTGGTGGACCTACATATAACCATGGTGGTGGTCGTGATGGAGGTAGAGATTTAGGGGGAGCCCATGGTAGAGGACGTGGTTCGGGTTCGAGGAGGTGTACTCACTGTGGTATGGATGGACATACCATTAATTATTGCTATGACTCGCATGGTCCACCCTTAACTTGGGCCAATCATGCGATGACTAGTGACAACAGCTTCAGACAGGAGAGTCGTTCTGCTGATCATATGCTTCCTACATCCACAGATGTTCCCGGGAAGGAGATGATGAGTGTCCCCTGTGATGAGTATGAGAGGTTTGTCTAGTCCACATCTCAGCAGAACATGGCTACTCTCGCACACTCAAGTATGGCTTGTTTGGCATCCACACCCAATCCCTGGATTATTGACTCTGGAGCCTCCGATCACATGACTGGAACTCCAGGTGTGTTTTCTTCCCTATCTCATTGCTCAACATCACAATCTGTTACCCTTGCTAATGGTTCCACATCCTCCATTTGTGGTGTTGGCAATGTTAACATGACCCCTTTTATCCTCAGGTTTGTATGTCCCTAAATTTCTGTTTAACCTTGTCTGTTAGTAAGTTGACCAAGTCCCTCAATTGCTCTATTACTTTTTACCCTTTGTGTGTTTTTCAGGATCTCAAGACGGGGATGAAGATTGGTGGAGGGCATGAAGTTGGTGGATTGTATTATCTTGACGGTGGTGGTAGAACATCAACAACTCTCCTGTTATCTCTCTCTCCTCTCCAGTGGCACTATCGATTTGGTCATCCTTCGCTGAAAGTTTTGAAGTCTTTGGTTCCTTCGTTGAGTCAATTTCTGTTTTAGATTGTGAGTCATGTTAGTTGGGGAAACGTCATCGTGTTCCCTTTAGTCCTAGGGTTGATAACCGTGTGTCGAGTCTTTTCTCTTTGGTTCATTCAGATGTTTGGGGTCTTTATAAATTGATATCATACAATGGATATAGATATTTTGTTATTTTTGTTGATGATTATCCAAGGATGACATGGCTCTATTTAATGAAAGAAATGAGTGAATTGTTTATCATTTTCCAAAAATTTTATACTGAGATTCGCAATCAATTTGGTGTTCACATTAAAATTTTTCGTTCCAATAATGATCGTGAATATTTATCTTCATCATTTCAAGAATACGTGGACCAACATGGCATTTTACATCAGACCTCATGTACCTACACTCCACAACAAAATGGGGTGGCTGAGAGAAAGAATCGCCATCTTTTGGAAACAACTCGATTCCTCATGCATCACATGAATGTTCCCAAATCCTTTTGGAGTGATGCGGTGCTTATTTCTTGCTTCTTGATTAATCGGATGCTCATGTCTATCCTTGATGGTCATTCCCCGTTCACTACCTTGTTTCCGACCTTGTCTTCGTTTCCTCTTTCTCCTCGGGTTTTTGGGTGTGTCTGCTTCGTCCATAATCTGGGCCCCGGGAAGTACAAGTTAGATGCACGATCCATTAAGTGCATCTTCCTTGGCTATTCCTGGACCCAGAAAGGGTATAAGTTTTATCGTCCTAGTTCTCGACGTTCTTTTATGTGTGCTGATGTTACCTTCTTTGAGTCTACTCCGTTTTTCTTGGGGTTCAGTGATGTTTCTTCCTCTTCATCACCTCCTCTTCCTCTTTCAGTTGCGGATTCTGTTCCTCTTGTTCCAGCTGTGACCAAGTCCTTGCCTCCAGTGCCACCACCAGTTGAACGGCCACCTATCCGTCAAGTGGATACACATTGCCCACATGTACCGGCTGCTCCTCCAGCTCCATCAACGTCGACAGATCCGACAGTTGTCCCCACACCAGCCCTAAACCCAGTATCTGATTTTGATCTTCCCATTGCCTTGTGGAAAGGTAAATGCACTTGCACCCTTCATACTATTTCTAATTATGTTTCACTCACTCACCTTTCCGCTTCCCATAGCTAGTTTATCTCTTTGTTATCCTCTGTTGTTGTCCCTAAGGATGTCCAGGAAGCCCTTGCCTCTCCAGGATGTTTAGGAAGCCGGGAAGCAGGCTATTGGTTGTAAGTGGGTTTATACTGTTAAGTATTTACCTGATGGTAGTGTAGAGCGACTGAAAGCTAGATTGGTTGCAAAAGGGTACTCCCAAACCTATGGTATTGACTACATAGAGACCTCCCCAGTTGCTAAGATAGGTTAAATTTGTGTTGTGATCTTTCTTGCTGCTATGTATGATTGGCCCTTCTATCAGCTTGATATCAAGAATGCTTTCTTCCATGGTGATTTGCTCGAGGAGGTTTATATGGAGCAACCACCGTGGTTTGTTGCTCAGGGGGAGGATGGTAAGGTATGCAGACTAAAAAAGGCTATTTATGGGCTTAAACAGTCTCTTCGAGCATGGTTTAGTAGGTTCAGTGAGGTGGTAAAGAAGTTTGGTATGAAACTGTGCCAAGTTGATCATTCAGTCTTCAGTCATAACTCTCAGGCAGGAAAAATCCTATTGGTGGTGTATGTAGATGATATTGTTATTATCGGGAATGATAAAATGAACATTGACAGGTTGAAGACTTTTCTGCAGGAACATTTTCAAACAAAGGACCTTGGTAAATTGAAATATTTCTTGGGGATAGAATTAGCAAGGTCTAAGCATGGTATTAATTTGTGTCAGAGGAAAAATGTGCTTGATTTGCTGGAAGATACCGACGACTTGTAGGTAAACTGAACTACCTAACCATTACTCAGCCAGATATTTCATATGCGGTTAGTGTGGTAAGTCAATTCATGTAGAAACCTCTGGTTCCTCATTGGGATGCGGTTCTAAGAATTATGAGGTATTTGAAAGGGGCTTCTGGTCGTGGCTCGATATACAAAAGTGGTGGAAAACTTGAAATAGGACATACTGATGCTGATTGGGCCGGTTCTATGTCTGATAGGAGATCTACCACAGGCTATTGCACTTTTCTTGGGGGTAATCTGGTGACATGGAAAAGTAAGAAGCAGACAGTCGTGGCGAGAAACAGTGCAGAGGCAAAATATAGACCTATGGCACATACTACTTGTGAATTAGTGTGGCTAAGGAACCTTCTACAGGAGATAGGATTAGGGCTGTTTATAACAAGACCCAAACCGACCAAACTGACCAACCCGATCCGATTCAATTCGAGTTGGCCGGTTTTTCTTCAGCACTGGTTGGTTTCGGGTTACAAAAAAAACATAAACCGATATGAAAACCGAAACCAAACCGACCCAAACCGACTTAGATATATATTATATATATAATATATTTCAGATATTATATATATCTGATATATTTCAGTTTTACTATATATATATTTCAGTTTTAATATATATTTCAGATATATATATATATTTCAGCTTTATTTCAGAAATATACATATTATATATAAAATTTCTGATATATAAAATATCAGTTTTAATCCATCAAATCATTTTTAATTTTTAGGCATCCAACCTTTGCTTTCTTAGACTTGAATCCTTTACCGTTCACATCGAGAGAATCATTCACAAAACCGACCCAAACCGACCCAACCTGATTCAAACCGACTAGGTCGGTTTTACTTAGTACTGGGTCGGTTTTAGTTTCATTTCTAGGTAAACCGACCAGGTCGGGTCGGTTGGAAAAATGCCAGTAAACCGACCCAACCCGACCCGTGAACAGCCCTAGATAGGATACAATGTTAACACTCCAATGAAGCTCTACTGTGACAATCGGGTTGCAGTTCATATTTCTTCTAATCCGGTGTTTCATGAAAGAACCAAGCACATAGAGGTTGACTGTCACTTTGTGAGAGAGAAGGTGCTGAGTGGAGTGATAGACACTGCATATGTTAACACAGGGAACCGGTGGACAAACTTATTTACTAAAGGGTTGAGTCGGGGAAGAGTGGAGTACATATGTAACAAGCTGGGATTATATGATATATACTCACCAGCTTGAGGGGGAGTGTTAGTGTCGAGTATGTAGGGGTATTTCTGTCTTTATACTTATGTTGAGGTTGCTGATGTGTAATATTATGTTAGAACTAGTGTCTTTCACTTAAGTAGGGACACATGTGTCTTTTCTATTATGTTAGTAATATAAAACACATCTGGCCAAATGGGAGAGGTAATTTTTCTCTCATTCGAACCAGACTTTTCTTCTCTCTTTTTCTCCTCCTTTCTTTCTCTCTTTCTTTCTTCTTTCATCTTCTCTCTTCTTGGCTGTTATCAGACTAATAGAACTCAAGGGCAGGCCAAATCATAATACACTCATTGATGAGTTACTAAATGATCTACAAGTAGCCATGTTATTCTCTAAGCTCGACTTCAGATTGGGATATTATCAAATAAGTATGCACTCGGAGGATGTACCAAAAACAGTGTTTTGCACACATGACAGTCATTATGAATTCCTCGTTATGTCGTTTGGGCTCACCAACGCCCCATCAACATTTCAGGCCATCATGAACGAGGTATTCCGACCATACTTACATCGCTTCATACTAGTCTTCTTTAATGATATTCTTTTTTTTTTTGATAGGAAAAAGTAACTTTCATTAGATAATTGAAAAGATTACAAGCTTACCACCCACAAAGTGGATGGAAAAAGAAAATCAAAAAATTACAAACAGGCCCAAAACAAGCCTCCCTAGTAACTCCTTGCTTAGCTAAAGTGTCAGCCATTCCATTTTCTGACCTTCTTACCCAATTAAAGTGCACCCCAATCTCCCTTGCTAAGCTAATAATCTCTCTTAGAGGCTGTCTAAGAGACCACACTCCCAGATTTCTAGTTTGCATCCACTGTATTACCAGATTGGAGTCACCTTCCACTTCTAATTGTTGCATTCCCCATTGTTTCGCCAATTTCAAACCTTGTAGTAAGGCCATTACTTCTGCCCTTTAATGAATCTCCCACTCCAATTGGGCCCGAGTAAAGGGCCAAGACTTTTCCTTCCTCGTTTCTGTACACACCCAACTCCCGACTGACCTGGATTACCCAAGGAGCTTCCATCAAAGTTTAGCTTCACCCTAAACTGAGGCGGTGGTACTCAACAATCTTGTACCACAGGGGAGGAAGGTGAGGATATAGCTATAGCACTCCAATTTCTAATTAAGTCCGCTGAGGAGAAATCCTTGAAAAGATGATGTACTTTCAGCCAGTGCATAACTTTGATGGTGACAACGTCTACAAGTGCTTCCTTGGATTTTTCTTGCCCTAGGAAGATCCTATTGTTTCTCTCTTCCCAAATTGACCATAGGATGGAAGCTCTTGTTATTCTCCACATTTCCCTGCCCCTTTTCCTTGGTTGTCGGAAGAAGCTAGACTCCCCCTTGGGTGTGCTGAACCTTTTTGATTCTTTAACTATTCTTGTGTTTAGCGCTGATTGGGTATCTCATTTAAAACACTTGTCTATCACTTTGGGACTCTTGAGGCAACACCAATTGTTTGCAAAAGCATCCAAATGTGTTTTCGGCCAGTCACAAGTACAATATTTGGGCCATGTGAAGGCAGGACAGGTCATGGCGGATCCAGACAAGGTCAAAAGCATCCAAAATTGGCCACCACCAAAGTCTGTCAAAACATTGCGTGCCTTCTTGGGCCTTACAGGATACTACCGGAAATTCATCCCTCATTATGGGTGGATAGCCGCACCACTCACAGCTGCTGCTTAAAGATGCTTTTCAATGGTCAGATGAAGCACAATTAGCATTTGAGAGGTTGCAAAAAGCGGTTTCCACACCACCAACGCTGTCACTACCAGATTTTTCTAAGCAATTTGTGCTGGAATGTGACGCTTTAGGGTGTGGTATAGGTGCTGTACTGATGCAAGAAGGCAAGCCCGTAGCTTATTTCAGCAAAGCTCTATCTCAGCAAGCTCAAGCCAAATCCACATATGAGAAAGAACTCATGGCAGTGGTGTTGGCTGTCCAAAAATGGAGAGCATATTTACTGGGACATCAGTTCATAATCCGTACTGACCAAAAGAGCCTGAAGTACTTGTTGGAGCAGAGATTCCATACCCCAGAACAGCAGAAATGGGCCCATAAGCTCCCGGGTTACAACTATGTGATTGAGTACAAGCCAGGCCCAGCCAATCGTGTAGCGGATGCCTTGTCGCGCATGCCTGAAATGGCCCAACTAGTAGTATCTCAACCCAGCTATCCCTTGCTGGAACAGCTCAAGCAAGAGGCACAACAGGACCCTACATTAAGTTAAATTCGAGCTAAGTGGGCCCGGGACCCAGGATTGACCCCAGGATATTCAGTTCACTCCACAGTCTTCTACAAAGGTAGATTAGTCATTTCTGCTAATTCTGCTCACACACCAGAATTACTAGCATTATTCCCCAACTCTGTTATGGGAGGCCACTCAGGAATTTTTAAAACATACAAGAGAATTGCAGCCCATTATTTCTGGACGGGTATGAAGCGGACCATCAGAGACTTTGTTACCTCATGTCCTGTGTGCCAACAACAGAAATATGTGGCACAATCTCCAGCTGGCTTGTTACAGCTGTTACACATCCCTAATGAGGTCTGGGATGAAGTTTCAATAGGCTTTATCACAGGACTGCCACCATTGAAAGGCAAGTCAGTTCTGTTAGTGGTCGTTGACCGCCTCTCCAAGTACAGCCATTTCATCCCTCTAGCCCACCCTTACACAGCAGCAAAGGTGGCTGAAGCATTTGTAAGAGAAATTACAAGATCACATGGCACACCCAGGGCCATTATATCCGACAGGGACCCAGCCTTCCTTAGCAACTTTTGGAAGGAATACTTCAAGCTGCAAGGGAGAAAACACAACCCGTCAACAAGTTACCATCCACAATCCGATGGCCAAACTGAAGTAGTCAATCGATGCATTGAAACTTACTTGCGTTGTTTTGCAAGTGAAAGGCCATGTCAATGGACTCGGTGGCTGCCATGGTCAGAATTCTGGTACAACTCCTCTTTCATGTATCAGCCGGAAACACACCGTTCAAGGTTCTCTATGGTAGGGAACCCCCATCTATCCTATCATATGAGAAAGGGTCATCGGTCAATGCAGAAGGTTTATTTGGGTTTGTTAAAAATTTTCCTTCAACATTGTCACACAAATGTTTCAGGGGTGTTCATTATAATTCTTTCTTTGAAGCAGAAGGTTTACTTATTTGTTTGATCAGTCAGAAGGTTTACTTATTAACAATCACTTTTCTTGATACTATTTACTTTTTCAATATTCCCATTTTACAATGCAATGGTGTACAGGGTGCTGATGTAATCTTTTTTGTCACACATATCTTAATACAATACTTCTTCAAAAGATGGTTCTCTTCTTGTTATATACAAGTTGGGTGTGTGGCATGATGCAGGATGTTTTTTTTTTCTTCCAATCAACAACTGACTTTATTAATGAAAGATGAACAATAGTTTGGTTGGTTTGGGAAGAAAGAAACAACATGATCTTCCAAGGGCAGGAAAAATCAAAGGAAGCACTTGTTGAGGACATTGCCATCAAAATTTTACATTGGCTGAAAATTCTGCAACTCTTCAAGGAGTTCTCTTATGATGATTTGAGTAGAGGTTGGAGTGCTATAGCTATTTCCTCTTCCTCTTCTCATATAGTGCAGGAGAGTTGGTCCCCTTCTCTACAAACTAGAGTGAAGTTGAATTTTGATGGAAGTTCTCTAGGCAATCCAGGTCCTTCAGGTATTGGGGGAGTCTTCAGGGATGAGGAAGGAAAAATGCTGGCCCTCTTCTTGGGTCCAATTGGGGTGGGAGACTCACTTTGGGCAGAAATAAAGGCCTTACTACAAGGTCTTAGACTGGCCAAGCAGTGGGGTATGCAACAGCTAGAAGTGGAAGGTGACTCCAAGCTGGTAATTGGTTGGATGCAAGCAAGAAATTTGGGTGCATGCCTTACAGGCAACAGTTAAGGGAAATATCGTACTTAGCAAGGGAGTTAAGGGTACAGTTTAAGTGGGTAAGAAGATCAGAAAATGGAATGGCTGATGCTCTAGCAAAACAAGGACTAAATAGGGGGCTTTATTTTGGGCTTGCTTTTAGACTGTTTATGATATTGGTCTCTTTAGCCATCCTTTGGGTGGTGATAGATGTACTTTTTTAATCTTCTTAATGAAAGTTACTGTTTCTATCAAAAAAAAAAAAACCCTCATTCCCCTAGCATGGAGATGAGGACCAGTATAGCAATATACAGATCAGGCAAAGGCAATCACCACATTCTTATGCTACAAACAAAACACTGTCTTGGGTTCAATCCTGACATGGATCTGGATGGCCCCACACTAATCCATCTCTTTCTGTTCCAGCTTGAGCTAAAGAATCTGCCAGACTATTAGCAGCCTAGGTATCCATTTGAATGGACAATTTTATGTTTTGATCTCATTCAATCATACATTGAATGCTTTGGTTGAAAAGTTAAATCTCATTTTGGTAACGGGCCTGATGGATAAAACTGGTTTCCTTATGATCACAAGCTTATAGAAGGAATAATCCTTTTAAGTGGTAACTTCTAAATGCCAATTCATTGTATGGCATAACTTAGGAGGTTCAAAGAACTATTGGATGTCTAGCCATTTAGCATGGTAGTGGGTAATTTTTGTATGTATAGTTGCCTACTACCAACGGAAGTCATTTTTCTTTGTTGCTAAATGTCTATAGTCTGGAAAGTATCACATTGGAATTGAAGGTGACTCGAAAATAGTTGTGGGTTGGCTGAAAAGGGGGAAGGGGTAATATGGCAACTGAGGAATGAATTCAGGCGCTTCATACAGCTATCTAAAGACATGCTGATCCAAATAAATTGGATTAGGAGTTCTGCAAACAGTATGGCTGATGGTTTAGCAAAACAAGGAATTCAGAGACAATCCATGTTCTGGGCTTATTGTAAATATTGGGATGGTTTTCTTCTTGGGTTTGTTGTTTCTGCCCACAACTTGTTGTTGTATATCTCCATTTTGGTTTAGTGAATCAATTTTTAAAGTATCACACTGGAATTCAGGATAATTCTAATGGATTTGTTACTGTTTGAGCTCTTTAATGATGAACTCTAGATATTTAAAAATTAAATGATTGGTTTACATGAATGTTTTCTTTCTTTTTTTTTTCTCCTTTGTGGTTGCAGTCCTTGCTTGCTAGAGCAGACTCTAAAGTGAAGGCGTTGCGACAATCTATTGCCCTCATGAAAGCTGAAAGTGAAAAATTGGAGGTAATCTATTTCCTTGCTTTTGTTGCTCTTTGATATATGATATTACTTCTTGTCCTGTACTTGTAAAGCAGACATCCTTAACTGTTAGAATATTTACTTACTGTTTTCAGAAGAGGGCATTACAAGCAGAACAGGAGATGAAGCGGGGAAGAACTAAACTTAGGTTTGTTGGTATTGATTGACAGTAATTCATCAATGATTTCTATTTACTAATGACTATTCTTGATTTTTTCATCAACACTTCCATTTTATTTGCAGACAGGCCGGAAATCAAATCCAGGGTGTAATTCGTTCAGCCTATAAGATTGAAAGACAAGCAAGAGGTAAGCAAATACTTCTCTTAACAGGGAAACCTTCTGCAAGTTAAATTGGTGTGTATGGAATTCTTTTCTCAGTGCAGTCTCATGTAAGTCTTTTATGTTGTAGCAGGTTTGAAAGATATTCTTAAAGAGCTTCCTAGCAGAGAAGCATCTCGATTTCGATCACAGGTCAGATACTTTTGTCTCCTTACTGGTGAAATGTCATCATTGGTGCCTTAATCTCTTCCTTCGAGTTCTTTATTTATTAGTTGACTATTGTAATGTAGACATTTTTGGAATAGAACAAACTGTATTTGATTCTTCACTTTATAAGGAAAAGAGGATGTACTCTACACTTCCTTTCATGACTTGGTTCATAATATTCTAAGCCTTCTTTTCTTTGTTTTAGTGGGTCAAAAAATGTGTTTGTGCTTCTGTATTAAAAAGTGAGGAGCTCTGTTTGATGAATTTTCTGTACTGCCTTTTTACCTTTTCCTTTGTAAATGGTCAATTACCCTTGTAGCACAAATTTTATGATGTACATACTGCAATAAAATGTCAATATACAGTAGCATCACCTGTGTATCTTACTTCAAACTGAGATTAAGATCTGTTAGTATCAAGATACATAGATTACAACCAAAAAATAATTTGAATATACTAGGACTAATTATTTTCTATGTTTAGAGTTGGAAAACATTTAAATTTTTTGGTCAAACATTTTAACCTTTCATTACCTTTGATATGGTTAACCTCAAATTATCAGCAATGAATCACCTACTTGAATTTATTAGATGGTTTCAGGGCAGGTTGGTTGGATCTGAACCTGCTCCTTATAATTCTTCCTCTGCTGCAGACTTACGTTCATTTTCGTTATTTGTAATCAAGTAAAAAGAATCCCTTCCCCATAACAGTTCATTTCGTTGGCAAGAGGCCCATTTTCCTTGGTCCTTAATGATATGTATCATAGGCTTATGCAAAGGTATTTATAGGTCAATTGGAAAGTCTTTTAGTCCCAACTGGATTGAGCTTTGTTTTGTTTTGCATTTTTCTTGTTTTTTCTTTTGGACATGTAAAGATCCTTTTCGGCTCCTAGCACATTGGGGTTATCTCTGATGCGGGGATCGGAATGGTTGTAATTGGATCTTGAATTGTTGGTCTTTTTCCTTGTACTTTTAGGACATAGGGGCAGTTTAATCTTTTTTTTTTTTTTAATTGTAGAGATGAGCTTGGATCATTCATTTTAAGTTGTTAATTAGGTCATTTTTAATGGTCCATTTAAAATTTCAAAGACATTAGTCAATATGTTAGAAATTTTAAAATTTTTCTTTGGTCTGTAGTAAGAATTTCATAATTTGGGTGAAGAATAACCTGAGTCTCCTTAGTTACCCATATATGCTTGTATGTTTTCTCTTTGAGCAAAAATAGAATGGAATTCTTAGTTTGTTAAATTGTTTGGTCCCATCATCATCATCATCCATGCCTTACCCAACCAAGGTTCAAAATATCGATACGTATCAGGCCGCATTGGCCAATACGTATCATATCGGTGATCTCTCGATACACCCCTATAGTGGGTGTTTCGGGGTCTGACCTGGTTCAGGGGGTAGACGGGTATTTAAAACCATTTCTTACTACTTCTACTGATGCCCTTTTTGGTCTACCCACTAGCTCTTCTAGCCCCTGCCACTTGTAACAGATCACTTCTTCTAACTGGGGCTTTTGGTGGTCTTCTTTAGCGTACTCTATCTCTCTCTTATTTTATCACCTAGTGGAGCTACTCCAAGATTTCTATGGATGGCTTCATCCCTGATCCTATCCTTTCTAGTTTTTCCACTCATCCATCTTAGCATTCACATTTCTATCACATTTTTCTGAACATGTTTCTTGATTGCCCAACACTGCTCCATACAACATAGCTGGCCTTACAATTGTTTTGTAGAATTTTCATTTTAATCTCTAAGTGGTATTCTCTATCACACAAAAGTCCAAGTGCACCCTTCCATTTTGCCCAACATTTAATTTTCTGGGTGACATCTTCAATCTATCCCTTCATAATTATTGAACCAAGGTACCGGAAATGATTACATTTGAGTTATCTCTTGGTCTCCAATCCTAATTCTATCCTGATTTACACTGCTATTCTTACTAAATTTACATGTCATACTCTGTTTTAGTCCTACTTATTTTGAAACCTCATGTTTTTAGGGCATTTGTCTATAAGCTCAATTCTGCATTTAATCCTTATTAGTTTCATTTATTAAAACAATGTCATCCACAAACTATATGCACCAAGGAACTTCTTGAATATGCTTAGTCAATTCATCTATGATCAATGCAAATAGATAGGAGCTAAGTGCTGAACCTTTGTGAAGACCCATCATAACTGTAAAATCTGAATATGTTTGGTCCTATGTGATGTTCTTTTAACCATGGTTAAAGTGGGCTTTGTGGATAGGTGGTGCAAGTGGATTGAGGGTTGTATTAGTTCCTGCCATTATTCCATTTTGATTAATGGACTTACAAGAGATCCCCCCCCTCCCCCAAACCCCCCAAAGAGGGGTTTGAGATGAGGAGATCCTCTATCTCCTCTTTTGTCCACTTTGGTGGCTAATGCACCAAGTGGATTGATTACTAAAGCTGCCACTAATAATCTCATCAAGGGCTGGAGAGTGGAGAGACATGAAGTGATTGCAACTCATTTACACTTTCGAGATGATATTATACTCTTTTATGTTGGGGAAATGAAGAGAAATTGCAAAATCTCAGAGAACTTGTTTTTTTTTTTTTGATCAATAACATCATCTTCATTAAATTAAGAGAAGAGAGGGAAAAGAATACAGGGAGATAAAATAACTTAGCTCCCCAAAAACAGAAAACACAGGGAATGTAAAGAAAAATTAAAAACTAGCCCAAAAAACAGCCTCCCTATTCACTCCTTGCTTGGCCAACCCATCCGCAAATGAGTTGGCACTCCTCTTCACCCAGCTGTACTGAATCTCAATGTCCCTACCCAGCCATAAGAACTGTTTTTTTCTCATTGTTAAAGTTCCACAAACCACTGTCCTCTGTCTCAAACCAATTAACCACCACCTTCGAATCACCTTCCAAAATCAAGCGGCTAATATTTAATTCTTTTGCTCTTTGAATTCCTTCAAGCGTTGCAAGGATCTCAGCCCTAAGAGAGTCACCTTCTCCTATAGGGCCAGAGAATAAAGCAGTAACAATCCCTTCCTCATTCCTGAAGACTCCTCCAATCCCAGAGGGCCCTGGATTCCTTACACTGCTACCATCAAAATTCAACTTTATAAAGCCCGAGGGGGGAGGGGACCAGAACGGACAAAGAGTCCTCTTGCATCTAGCAGTGGAAGCAATCTCTTTCCAGTTTCTTAGCAAGTCATCCATAGGACAATCTGAAAACAACTCCAAAGATTTTAGCCAGTGGACAACTCTTAAAAGGATTCGATCTAACAAATCTTCCAATGTTTTTTCCTTGTCAGAAAAAATGCGTGAGTTTCTTTCTTCCCACAAAGACCAGCGTACCGCTGCCCTAATACACCTCCACATAGTCTTCCCTCGCTTCTTAGGCCAACTGAAAAAAGGAGAAAACAAACATTGGATAGTCTCCGGAGGATACCAAGAACACCCAAAACGGGAGAAAACCCACTCCCAAACAGTTTTAGCAACCTTACAAGAGACCATGAGGTGGTAGCCAGATTTCCCATTAGCTTTACAAAGAGCACATCTATTAGGAAGTAGACAATAGTTGGGTCTCTTTCTTTGAAGTAAGTCTAAAGTGTTGATTCTTTCCAGGAAAAATTCCCAACAAAAAAAACCCACCCTAGGATGAATAGGTCTGCTCCAAATTTCCTTAACTGGAAAGGACAACCCCAGGGGGGTAGGAGGCTGAGTTAAGGTTTCAAAGAAAGAAGCACAAGAAAAGGTACCAGAGCTAGAAAGGGTCCAAAATCTGGTGTCTTCCTTAGCAGGGTTTAGGAAGACACCCTCAAGGGAGGCTAGCAGAGCTACCAAGCTATCCAAGTCTGTATCCCTAATTGCCCTACGCAGGCCAAGGTTCCAACCAAAGCCCGAAGTGGAGGCTGAAGGGACCAAGAAAGAAGAAATGGGTTCATTTTTCAAGTCTGAAAGAGCATACAAGGAGGGAAACTGGTCTTTCAGAGGAGAATCCCCGACCCAAAGTTGTTCCCAGAAATTTATTCGGTTACCAGAGTTTAGACCATACCTGATCCAAGGGGAGAAAACTGGAAGCAAATTGTGGATGGTTTTCCAAGGAGAAGCAGCTGAAGCCCTTGCCAAGATTCCAGGATCCCAGCCATTGTCTTCCTGCCCATGAATGTTAGCCACAATCTTAGTCCACAATTTATCCCTTTCCAAAGAGAACCTCCACAACCACTTCCCCAGTAGAGCCATGTTCCTTTTCTTGAAATTACCAATCCCAAGACCTCCTAGTTTTTTACACCTAGAGACCACCTCCCAACTCACCCTATGATCTCTCTTCTCCTCTCCAGGCTCCCAGAGAAAGTTCCTTATTAATTTTTCCAAAAGATTTGAAACCTTTGAGGGGATCTTAAACACTGACAGAAAGTAAACAGGAAGGTTAGCTAGGGTAGACCTAATGAGAGAGACTCTTCCACCTAAAGAAAGATAATTCCTCTTCCAGGCCGCTAGCCTCTTCTCAAATCTCCGGAGCCCAAAAGCTAACACTCTTAGGATTATCTCCTAAAGGAAGGCCCAAATAAGTCAGGGGCCAGTCCGTAATTGCACAACCTAGCTCACCTGCAAATTCCCTTAGGTCTCTTTCGTTCACATTCACTCCCGCCACACAACTCTTATCAAAGTTTACCTTGAGGTTAGATATCTGCTCAAAAAGTTGTATTGTCAACTTTAGATTCCGGATCCAATTGAGGTTCCCTCCTTCACAGAAAAGGATAGTATCATCTGCAAACTGTAGAAGAGTTAAGGGAACCTCCTCCCTTCCTACTCTCCACCCTCTTATCAGATTCCTCGAGTTTGCTCTATGGATCAATCGCCCAAGCACATCAACAATCAGGGTGAAAAGAAAAGGGGAAAGAGGATTTCCTTGTCTTAGACCTCTCAACGCCGGAAAGAAGTCAACCACAGTCCCGTTCACCAGGATAGAATAATGGCAAGTCCTAACACAGCCCCAGATCCACTTACACCACCTGTCACCAAAACCAAAACTCCTCAACACCTCCATCAAGAAAGACCAATCAACCAAGTCAAAAGCCTTCTCCAAATCCAATTTGCAAACCACTCCCTTATTCTTTGACTTCCTAAATCTCAGAGAACTTGTTTATCTCTTTAAGTGATCCTCCATCTGAGAGTCAACATGGGGAAGAATTGTGTGGCAGGGATCAGTATGGAAGATGATGAATTAAACTCTTATGCAGACATATAGCCCATCCCCCAACCCATACCCCCCATCCCAGGTGCAGGCGGGATTTGATCCCAAGTCTCCGCTACGACCACCAGGAGACCTTACCAACCAGCTGGCTGGCACCTTGCAGTACCTTGGGCTTTTATTAGGTGGAAATCCAAAATTAGAAGGGTTACGGAAACTAGTGTTGGAGAGGTTTGCCAAAAAAAAGAGGGCTTTGTGGAAGAGAAATTTACCTCTCTTTGGGAGGAAGGATCATTCTAATCAAATCCACAATGGCTAAGTGGAGATCTGCTTCTTCATCTTCTAAATGATTAGGCTGCAGATGTGAACTAAGGAAAAGTGGAGGTGGAACTGGTGTGGGGGTGGTCTTTTCTCTGTGAAATCATTGCCTGCTAAATTGTGTGACAGTAATGGTACCTTTATCGCTGTCAAGCAGATCTGGAACCCTACTAGTCCCTCCAAATTAAACTTTCTGGTCTGGGCTTTGGTGCTGGATAGGTGCTTGATTGCCTTAGCATCCACTGTATTGTCTTATCTAAAATTTGAGAACATTTCCTCAAAGCTGTTGGTTTATGCTGGGTTATGCCTCTCTCAGTTAGAGCTCTTCTGTGGGGCTGGAAGTTGCCGGGTCTGAGCATTAAAGGGAAGATGTGTCTGGAATTATGTTCCTGCAGCAGTTCTGGAGACTATTTGGGCCGAGAAAAATGACTGAGTTTTCTGCAACAAGAAGAAAAACTTGGATGAGCTTATTCAGTTTGCTGTTAGTAGGGCGATTTCAAATTCAGATGACACTACAGCTGCGCACTAGGAACATCTCCCCATGAATAGTAACATGCAAATATGGAAGCTATTCTCAGTGTACAGCTGTAGTGTTATGTGGGTAGGAGATCCAAACTTGGTGATTTCTTGGGTCTCGGTTGTTAAAGAGTCCAGGCAGAAGAATGTTCCTCTGTTGCTTAGTTCATCTTCTTTGTGGGAGTTGTAATCTGCCTTTCTTCCTGGGTGGTTTGTCTTTCCCCCAGGATCTTGTTGTACTATGATGTTTCCATATTAATAATATCTTTATTTCACCTTTTTTAAAAAAGTGCCTAATTTTCTCATCTAATTTTTTGTCTACTTTTCATATCCTGACAGAACTGGCAAGAAAATTAGAGAAATGTATGAGGAATTTTTTGTGGAAGTTGGGGGAGGATAGAAAGGACCATCTGGTTAAGTGGGAGTTGGTTTGTAGATTTAAGAAACAAGGAGGATTGGGGATGGGGAATTTGGTTCCTAGAAACACTACTCTACTTGGGAAGTGGTTATGGTGACTGCCTTTAGAAAGGAAGAGGCTATGACTCAAAGTCATAGTAAGTATTCATAGTGATTTGGACAATGGCTGAGATGCAAAGGTCTCCTCACATTCTTCTTCAGCTTCCCCTTGGAAAGCTATTAATGTGGTACTTCTGGATTTAGAGATAATTGATAGAAAAACAAAGTAAAAACAGTTGGGAGTGTAGTAAGAGTAGAAGGCCTCAGATTGGGTGGATATTGTTTTTTGGATTTGTTGAGTGTGAGTCACTGCTGTTATCAGCTGGATGTGAGAGGAATGTCATGGGCATTGGTAATTATTTAAATAAAGTTATTCACTTGGAGTGTCTACTGTTTGGCGATTGGAAACTCTGGTGTTCTTAAGACAGACAAATCAAAGGCCCTCCTCTTGCTGTGTCAACAAACTCAACACCGAGATCATTCTTTATCCTGGTAATTGCTGATTAACCAAATGTTTTGATGATCCCATATCAAGTAGGCATCTGAACAAGAAGAGTGAAATGTGGTGGGTTGGCTTGGGAATTGTGGCAAGGTAAAATCTAGTTAGGGAGTCAGATCTTTGGGTTGTTAGAATGAGCACCTTGTTCAGGTGGTTTGAAGTTGTTAGAAGATCAGCAATGAGCAAGTAGATTCTCTTGCAAGAAATGGGGCAAATTAGGTATTTTTGTATTGGGGCTTTCCCTTGTAGGTAGGGCTGTCAATGGGTCGGGTCTGGGTTGGTTCTAGGTAGAACCAGTCCTGAACCGATTATTAATCGGGACAAAAGAACGGACCCAGAGCCATCCTGATTAATAGCTGGGTCCTATTGGGTCTACCCGATAGACCCGATTATTCTGGAAACTATATTTATTTATTTAAATAATAACTTAATGTTAATAAAATAAACATTTTGATAATAAGTTCTGATAATATAATCTTAATAAAAATGATAGTAAAATACTAAATTGTTTATATGTTAATAACATAAACATTTTTAACTAATATTTTCACATATATTATCTATCAAATTTACCATTTAAGACATGAAATATAATAAAATTAGGAAAGCATTATATATATTTAATAAAATAATCGGTTCAGGACAAGCAAGAAGCAGAACCGATTGGATTATTAATTGGGACAAAATAATGAAACCAGAACCCGGCATAATCAATTCGGGCAGTCGAGTAGAATTGTTCCATTGACAGCCCTACTTCTAGGGTAGGCTGTGGCCCATGTATATGTGTCTATGTTATCATGGATGGTTGAGCCATGTAACTCAGTGTTTCTTCTTCGAGGGAGTATATTTTTCTACTGTACTTTATGTATTCCCTCTTTCACAAATAAATGCTTAACAGTATAGATAAAAATATGTTTACCCAGATATACTCTACTGTTATACCAAAAAGAAATACTCTACTGTATCAAGAAATATCCTGCATTAGCAATCATCTCCAGATGTCTGTCAAACTTGAGTGACATAATTACCATGCCTTTTATAATATCTTTTAGTTTCTTCTCCCCCATCCCCTTTTCTGCAATGAGATTAATTATGTTTTTTTTTTTACTTGTTTTGCAGGTGTCTAGCCTTGCTTCTGAGGCAAAGCGAGAGAGAAATGCTCTGACCAAAGAGGTCTCAAAAATTAGTAACTATGGAATTTCAGTCTAATTGTTCCCTATGTTGTTGCTTGTGCATTGGGTTTCTATTACTCCATAACCATATGGGAACTAAAATGTGAAGAGAGGTGGAATATGTTCTTCACAAACTGTTGCAAATAAGGTGCAAATTTGGAAGATTTTGCCTCTAACTTTGTCAATAGAAGGGAATCTGTCATTGTCAGAACAATAGTATGAATAACAATTATTTTACCATGTTGGTGAGATGTTGGTCAATAATTTCAAGTTTGTGCCAAAGGCGAACCAGAAGCAGAAAGTGTGCTCATTCCATCAGCAAGAATAGAAAGGAAAAAAAGAAATAAAAATAGAAAGAGAGAATTCTTGGTAGTTGGATCATGGATGCAATTTTTTTCCGTCCTCGTTTTGTGGAAAATTAGTATAATAATCTTCATAAACAT
The DNA here is from genome assembly GCF_055504915.1 of Nelumbo nucifera. Classification (NCBI taxonomy): domain Eukaryota; kingdom Viridiplantae; phylum Streptophyta; class Magnoliopsida; order Proteales; family Nelumbonaceae; genus Nelumbo; species Nelumbo nucifera. Next base: position 29,070,743 of record NC_142654.1, read on the forward strand.
TTATATGATAAAAGACAACTAATCCTCTCCCATAGATGTCCTTGAGAGCTAGAGTACAAATATAATGTTCATATTATGGTTTTGCAAATTGAAAAGGTATTATTTTTTCTAATTCTAAAGAGGAAAGAAATGAAAGAAAAAAGAGTAATTGTTGTGGATTGTGAACTTTAGAGATCTAGAAATAGCAAAGCTCAACTGAATGCAGGACAAACCTGAGTTGACATAATTAAATCGATTTCTATGATGGACAGTGTGCATTGCAACATTGGTTTCTTCACCCTCAATTTTTCTCTAATGAGTCTTACTGATACAGATCAAGTAGTTAACTGATTGAATCTCTATGACCCAATTCCCACAACCAACATCCCCACTCCATTTTTAGTGACACAGCTACCATTCAATTGATAAGCAAAAATGTTAAAAAAAAGGAGAAAAACCTATGAAGAGCGTAGTGAATCATGAGAGCATGATGATCCACCACGGTTGTATACTAATTAACAACCGATAAAGGAGTCTGATATTCAAAATGGGGAAAAAAGGGAGACAGAAAAGAAAGAAAGAAACAAATCCATAACACTCCAATAAGCTTTCAAGTCGAGAAGAACTGCATGTAATGAAAGCCTGAATCATGCCCACTAACATATTTAAGATGCATGGAAGGTGGATCAGACTTATGAACTCGTAATGGAATTTAAAGCCGTGTTTGATTCATGGGAATAGGGGTTTGGAATCGGAATCGGAATGGTTATTTTGATTCTAATGGTTTAGTTGAGTGGAATCGGAATCCCATTCCCATTCCTGCTGGAATGACATTCTCCCATTTGAGGGAATGGCCATTCCCTGCCCCTCCCTTGGGAATGAAAACCCATTCTTGCTTATTCCAATTTTCATTCCCATTCTTGTTTGAATCAAACAGATTATGGAAAAAGACCATTCTGATTCTGATTCTGACTGTAAACCAAACGGAATCTAAATAACAATAGATGACTTATGATGACTTTTAAACTTCAATTATCCACGCTCTATAGCTTCATTGTTTTCTCCCCAATCTCTCTCTTCCCCCAATTTTATATCTTCCATATCATCTCTCTCCTTTCTTTAGTCTCTCACCAATTCACCCTCCTTTCGTCTATCTTTTTTCTCTGTATTTTTCCTCCTCTCTCTCATCTCGAATTTATCTCTCCTCCATCTCTCTCTCTCTCCCACATACTCTCTCGTACCATTTTCTCTGTCTCCAGAAATTACAAAGATAGTGGAAATAAAAAAAATAAAAAATATAAACCCAATAATTTCAGTTAAACTAACATGACAATTCAACCAGGAAACTAAATTTAGAACAGAAACGAAACCAAACCTATTATAATTAAACTCATGTGAAAGGGTTCAAAATAAACAGGCAACAATCTGGTTTATAGACAAAACACCAAATGTAAAAACTTTCCGCAATTCCTAGTAGACGCACAAGAAAGCATACCATTGATCCTACACTTGGAAAATTCTTTTCAAGTTCTTTTTCTGTGATACGAGGGGACAATCCTGTATATAGATTGTTACCATTATTTTCCACATCACTTTATTCTGCGACTTTTGTCAGTAATTACACAACAATAAAGAATAACATTAATCAGAATTAGACCTGCTCACAGGCCGGGCCGGGCTTTGCTTCTACATTAACAAAATATATTTAGGCCCAAATCCGAGCTCAAGTCCAGCCAGAAATAATGAAAGATCTCACTATTATTTGAAAAATATATTATATATTTTTATTATATAATACATTATCAAGTTGGGCTCGGGCTCAGGCCAGGCTTTTTTGAAAAAACCTGAACCCTGCCTGAAAAAGTTTATACCCAATATTTTAGGCCTGAGCCCGAACCTGCAGGCCTAAAATCCTATCCAAGCCCAACTTAGATCGAACCGGGCAGGGACAGACTGGCCTGTCGGGCTACCCAGCCCATGAGCAGTTCTAATCAGAATCATCAATATATAGCCAACATCAAATAGAAGAACAAATTAAGTTAGTAGTTTATAGCAGTCTCAATTACCACGATAGATTCCTGAAGCTTCGCTTTGACACTTTGACAGACATCAACAACTTCAGTTTTTCAACAATTCGTCTCTATTTCTATCTAAAAATATGCTCTTCTTTTGCATAGTTATATGACTTTCCTGATTTGGCTTCCATTAGACTTGAGCACTTGGGGACTGTACATTTTTAAAAGTACTCCTTATATGGAGTTTAATTTATTATTATCGACAAAACATTTGGGGAATATGAAGAAAAAATAATATGAAATACAAAAAACACACTATGTGTTTAGAAAAAAAATGCTAGATGTTTTAAAACCAAAATCATATAAGGGTCCATTTGATTTGTAGTCAGAATCGAAATCAAAATCTCCTAGAATTGGAACGGCCACTACCTCTATAGCTGAAATGGGATTTTATTTCTAAGGGGTGGGGAGGGAATGAGAAATGACCATTTCCTCAATTGGGGAATGTCATTATATCAGGAATGGAAATGGGATTCCAATTCTGCCCAGCCAAACAGTTGGTCCATTTTGATTCTGATTCCAAACCCCTATTTCTGCGAAACTATCTGGCCCCTAACCAGAGCTAATGCAATTATCAGAGATAAAACTAGAATATATTCGTTATATTATATATAAATATAAGATAAAATTAACAAACTATTAGCATAAACAATCAATCGATCTACACCAAAGCTCTTACCTCTAATAAAGCCCATCATATGATGGCGCAACGCTCATTTTACACATATCCATACAATGAAAATTGAGTGAGTAGTGGTGGAAGAATTTAACAATTGTAAAGAAAACTAAAAAACAACTTTAACATTAATACAAATTCTATGTATAATAAAAACCTTGTATCGAGATTGGTCCGATCTTAAGAACACACTATTCGCTCTCTCTTTCTCACCTACTTCCCTCTTAAATCTCTTTCAACCTCCCTTTTGACTCTAATACAAAAACCGCTCCTAAAGTTTCATTGTAACAAATACCTCCCCTGGACTTTTGAGAAACTTGACAAAACCCCCCCTTGTGTCATTGATCCAGACGAAAAACATATATATTTATGAAATTACCCCTAAGAGTCAAAGATATCATAAAATACCATATTTGCCCTCAATCAAGCAACATCTCTCCATTTCCCTTATTCCTACTAACGAAGAAGCACTACCTAGTAGCTAGTATCTACAACCATACCCGTCAAACCATTCTAGTCTAATGCTACGATCCATTTGTCCCACGTTGGTAGCATGGGATGCTAATGTGAGATATCCCACATCGGTAATATGGGATACTGTTGTATGGTATATATGTGCCTGTGTTCCCTCCCTCTTAACAACTAGTTTTTAGGGGTGAGTTCTTGTAAGGCACACATCAAATGGTATTAGAGCCAGAGGTGGAGTTAGGAAATTTTTATAAGGGGAGCCAAAACCAAAATGAAGTATGGATGGACTCATAAGGGGGCCAACCATTGATGTAGAGAGTGGGGGGGAGGGGAAATTTTACATAGGAAGTGGAGATTTTCTGAACCATAGAGGGGGCCATGGCTCCCCTGGGTCCCCCTGGCTCCGTCCCTAATAAGAGCCTACACCATGCCTCCCAGTTGCAATTGTACAGCACAGGTGGCGACGTTGGTATTGCAATGTTCGGCCAAGAATAGATGAATGCGGAGCATGATGGAATGTTGCGATCCATTTGTCCCACGTTGATAGTGTGGGATGTTGTTGTGGGACATAACATCTAGCTTTTAGGGATGAATTCCCCCAAGGCACATAACATCTAATGAGAAATGGGATGCTCAGTTGAATTTATTCATAGTCATTTGCACATTATTTGTGCCTGATCGTCTCATCAACATCCTTATCCTTGCTTTCCTCCTCTACACTTTCCCTAAACAATCTTCCTTTTGTCTTTGGCATTCACAACTTGGCAATTTCTTATTTGATCTCCGAGAATTAGATAGTTGATCTTCTGATTCTCAAATTGAAGTTGCGGAGCTTACTAACTTATCTCAAGATTACTGTACTCTTTTCATGCCACTCACTTGTTCTTAGACCAGTGGTTTCGTCGCATACAATCTCCAAACGTTTGATTCATACCCTTTGAAGATTGAAACCCATCTAGTAGTTTCACTATTGTTGCTGTAATCGTCATTCCAGATAGCTCTATTCTTCATTTTTCTTGCTACCTTTGTCTCAACTACAATTGCGAAATGGAGTCCGACTCTCCTACACATTGATCTTAATGGACGTTTCAAACGTCCTTCCATTCTATTTTTAACATATTTGAAATAAGGGTTTCTTTTGCATCTTCAATTCAAAGCTTTCCTCAACAAATATAGAAATATGAGAAAGAAAATGGGGGCATTAGATGGTGCCAAAAACTTCTCGTTCGTGATACATATATATATGGCCCAGCCCACTTTTGTTGAAGAGACAGATGGGGGTCTTAACAGGCCCATGCACAAGGAACCCATCATTCGAAGGGAGTGACACATGCAAGACATGCACGTCAGTCGATCACTAGCTTCTCCATATTGTTCTACTTTGTATGAAATTGTTATAAAACGCGTGAGAGAGAGAGAGAGAATCTGTGATCCATCGTGGTAGAGTTGTTATAACCAACTTGAAGATAATAATTGATTGTTTTCTTGCATAATCCTCTAGAGCGGTGAGTTCTTTTCACTATAGCCTCTTCTCGTCCGAGAGGGGAAGAAGGTAACAATCTGGTATCAGAGCACCATATCCCGAGTGTAAGTATGGAGGGCCTGGAGCAGAGGTTGGCCGGAATGGAGCGTCACCTGGAACACATGGATCAGCGGCTAGAGGAAATGTTTAATCGGCTGATCAGCCTTTCTCCTTCAGAAGGCACTAGCCGGCAAGCACCTGTGGATCCAACTCAAGAGAAACAGAACACGGAGGGTGGGTCTCAGAATTCCGGTTGGGGATTCCAACGGAGGTTGAAGGTGGATATTCCATGTTTCAGTGGTTCTAACGTGGACGGGTGGCTGATGTTGATCCGACAATACTTTGAACTTTAAGGAGTTCCAGAGGAGCAATGGATTATAGTTGTGAGCATGGGGTTTGAAGATTGGGCGATTGAATGGTATTGCTGGTTCAAAGAGTACCAGTCGAACCCGACGAGGAGACAATTCGTCACCGCATTGGGCAATCGATTTAATGGGACTCAGAGCAGCAACCTAAACGTCAACAGTAAATCAGTATATTGAAGAATTCTAAAGGCTGTCAACGAGGGTGAAAGGTCTGCCGGAGGAATATCTAGTTGGATGCATTGTAGCGGGTCTGAAGCTGGAAATTCGTGCAGGTGTGGAGAAATTCGAACTGATGACTCTCACCAGAGCCATTCGGTTAGGCTAGCTAGAAGAGGAGGAATGGAGTGCACGGAGAAAAGATACGATGAGCCTGAAACCGAAGACATCCACAAACCTGAATGTCAAAGTATTGGAACCGGATCCCCAAAGTCAAGCGTCTTACCCCAGCAGAGGCACGGGAAAGGAGAGCCAAAGGGCTTTGCTATAATTGTGACGAGCTGTACACTTCACAACACAAGTGAGTGTAAGGCACAAAAGTTGTTTTGGATCGTCGGACCCGACAAAGATAAAGATGAAATACTCAATGGATCGGAGGAGTTGATCGACACAGTAGCTGAGTTAGAATCACCGCCAGAAATTTCTCAGCATGCCGTCTCTGGTACAAACTCTTCACAGGCTATGCGAATCCATGGTACACTCTACAATAAACCCTTGTTGATTCTGATAGATAGTGGTTCAACCCAAAATTTTTTGGACCCCAGAATAGCCGAGAAGACTAGGATTTCTCCCATTTTTTACCAGACCTTTGAGGTCATGGTTGCCAGTGGACAGAAATTACAAGGTTCTGGCAAATGTAATCAGGTGCCCATAAAAACCCAAGGGGTTGTGTTACGGCTTAGATTTTTCAATAATGAAGGAGCTCATGATGCTGAAGACCCTAGGTCCACTGTTGTGGGATTTCAACGCCTTACGGCTTAGATTTTTCAATAATGAAGGAGCTCATGAGCTCAAGGGGATTAAAGCACCCAAAACTAAGATAGTTGAATTGGGCCAGGCTGAAAAGGTGTTAGAAAAGGCCCATGAAGTATTTTGGGTGCAGATGATTAATTCTGGGCCTGAAGGGACTTTAACTGTGGTGGACCCTCAAATCAAGCATCTACTGGACTCCTATCAAGATGTATTTGCTGAACCAGTGAGCCTACCTCCTCCTAGGGCGCAGGATTATACCATCCCACTCCAGGAAGGTAATAAGCCCATCACAGTTAGGCCTTACAGATACCCTCATGTACAGAAAAAGAAAAAGAAGTTGAAACTCAAGTAAGGGAAATGATCAACTCTAGTATAGTAAGGCCTGGAACCAACTCTTTCTCAGCACCCGTGCTTCTAGTAAAAAAGAAAGGTGGGGGATGACACATGTGTGTGGATTATTGGGCCCTTAACAGTGCCACGATAAAAGACAAATTTCCTATGCCTGTTATAGACAAACTGTTGGATGATTTATGTGGGGCTAAGGTGTTCTCAAAACTGGACCTCTGGTCAGGATATCACCAAATACGAATCAAAGAAGCTGATGTGTCAAAAACGGCTTTTAGAACTCATGAGGGCCATTACAAATTCTTCTTAATACCTTTTGGGCTCACCTATGCGCCGTCCACATTTCAGGCGGATCATTTTGAGAAAATTTATCCTTGTTTTCTTCGATGATATTCTCATTTATAGCAATTCACTTGAAACCCATATTCTGCACTTAAAGGTTACATTAGAGACTCTTCGACAGCACCAACTATTTGCAAAATTTAGCAAGTGTAAGTTTGGGGTGGCAAGAATAGAGTACCTGGGCCACATAATTTCAGCCCAGGGAGTTGAGATGGACCTAGAGAAGGTTAAGGGAATCACCAACTGGCCCATTCCTAAGTCCATTAAAGAATTAAGCGGGTTTCTTGGACTAACTGGGTATTACCGCAGGTTCGTGAGAGGGTACGACACCATTGCTCAGTCCTTGACATAATTATTAAAGAAAGGGGAGTGGATGTGGACAGATTAAACAACTTCAGCTTTCAAAAATCTGAAACAAGCCATGGTCACGTCTCCGGTTCTAGCGGTACCTGATTTCTCCAAACAATTAACAGTGGAAACGGATGCAAGTGCTACGAGCTTGGGTGTTGTTTTATCACAAGAAGGTAGGCCCATATCCTATTTCAGCAAGGCTCTCCAAGGAAAGAATTTGTGCCTTTCAACATATGAGGAGTGGTTTCTATAGTTCAGAAATGGTGGCACTATCTACTTGGGTCCAGATTCAAAATAATGACAGACCATCGAAGTTTGGGATTTATCTTGAAGCAAAGAATTCACACACCCACCCAGCAGAGATTGATCACCAAATTATTGAGGTATGACTACGAGATAGTTACCAGAAAAGGGAGAGACAATGTTGTAGCTGATGCTCTATCCCGAAAAACCGAAGGAGAGAACTATTGGCAATTTTACTCCCCATTCCCAGTTGGATAGAATCAATGAAGAAGGAAACTGCCACAGGCCCACTCTTGCAGCAAATTATAGCGGGCTTAAATAAAGGACCGGAGTGGCCCAAATAAGCTCGAATACAGGAATGGACTACTATTGAGAAAAGGGAAGATAGTGCTGAGCCCAACCTCTAGTCTCAGAAGAGTAGCCTTCGAAGAGGCCCATGACTTACCTTCCGGGGGCCACTCTGGGTACCAAAATACTATTCACCACCTCAAACAATTTTGTTATTGGCAAGGGTACCGTCTGGAAGTTAAAAACTGGGTTCAGCAATGTGAAGTATGTCAGAGGAATAAGGCCAAGAATGAGCAGACTCCGGGACTATTATAGCCGCTGCCAATACCTGAAAGGATTTGGGCCAACATCAGCATGGACTTTGTGGAAGGGTTACCACCATCCCAAGGTCGGACTACTATACTAGTAGTTGTTTACAGATTGTCAAAATACGCGCATTTTATTGCCCTTAAGCACCCATTCTCAGTTGCGGATGTTGCCAAGGTATTCATGGACGAGATTTTCCAGTTACACGAGATGCCCACCTCTATAGTCAGTGATCGTGATCCTACTTTCACCCGCCTTGTTTGGAAAGAGATATCTAAGCTGCAAGGGACCAAGTTATGCATGAGCTCGGCTTACCATCCTCAGACCGATGGTCAAATCGAGGTGTTGAATCGAACCCTGCAGACATACTTACGGTGTTTTGCAGGAACACACCCGCGCACAGTTGGGCGAAATGGCTAGCTTTGGCCGAATGGTGGTATAACACCACTCATCATTCAACTTCCAAATTCACCCTGTTCCAAGTTGTGTACGGTATACCACCTCCAAATCCATTAACATGCGTCCCTGGAACTGCAAAAACTCAAGCAGTTGAAGGCGAACTCTTGGAACGAGACCGGGTGTTGACAAAACTCAAGGAGAATCTTAATCAGGCAAGAAACCAAATGAAGGTGATGGCAGATAAGGACAGAAGTTAGAGCGAATTTGAAGTAGGTGATTGTGTATTTATGACTTCAGCCTTACTAACAGAGTAGCTTATCTCTGAGGAAACCCCAAATATTAGCTGCCCGATTATACGGACCTTACAAAGTGATTGAGCGAGTAGGTCCGGTGGCTTACAAGCTAGAATTTCCATACTGGTGCAGGCTCCACCCCACCTTCCATGTTTCTTGGCTCAAAAAGAAAATAGGAGCCCACTGTCAATCCCTGCAGACACTACCACCTCTCAATTCTAATGGTACTTTACTACCCCAACGGCCCAACCTACTGCTATCCTGGACCGAAGGGTTGTCAAGAAGGGCAACCGTGCTGGAGTGGAAATGTTAATACAATGGGAAGGAACACCAACTTCTGATGCTGCCACCTGGGAAGATTGGAAGATGTTGAAATCAAAGTACCCAGGAGCCCCTCAAGGCTTATTATGATAAGGGGGAGGGAGAGATATATATTCCTGTTGATCCTACGGCCCAGCCCACTTTTGTTGAACATACAGAAGTAGTGGTGTAAAGTCCGCGCAAAGTGTGGGCCATGCCGTGCTGACTCGCAAGCCAGGTAAAATGAAAAGCCGAGAAGATGACATTGCTCCTCTGGCCTTGTTCAGAATCATCAATTGAAGTCATCAATTCCCCAAAAAGTTTGAACTTGTCAATCTCCTCATTCTTGAAATTCACCCTAGGTAAAATGAAAAGAAAACGACATTGCTCCTCTAGCCTTGTTAAGAATCATCAACTGAAGTTATCAATTCCCCAAAAAGTTTGAACTTGTTAATCTGGAAAACGGCATTTCTCCTCTGGCCTTGTTAAGAATTATCAACGAAGTCATCAATTCCCCAAAATCATTAATTCTGTATTTTTTTCTGTTTTTATTTAATTTTATGCTATTTTTATTATTTATAAATATATTTTTATTTTTTAATTTATTTATAACATTACGGGTCGAACCGTTGGACCCAGACGGTTGAACCGCTTAACCGAAAACTGGTCCCCTTACCAGTTCGTTTTTAAAAACCTTGATGCGTTCACATCAGCACCCCAAAATGCCCTATAGGACATCTTGACCTTGTAGAGAGCATCTCCCAATGATGTCTCATCATCTCCCGTACTTGTCACCAGGAGATATTCCCAATACAAGGTCGGAATGTGTTAAGGGGCATTGTGGGAGAGCTGATGTGAACTCGTTGACAACACCTTCTAAATTGATGTGCAAGAACATGTTCAGGAGATCTCGAGTATGCAAAATGAGTTTCTTGAAACCGTCATAATTTCTTCCGAATGAGAAATTCTTGTCTTGAAGCTCTAAAAGCTTTAAGGCCCTTCTTGGATGGAACTATGAACCTTGTTGCACTATCACCATTCTAAAAGAATATTCTGCCTTGGTTTTCAGTTAGCATTATTCTCTTTTTATGAAACCTTCTATATATATGAGATCATCATTTTCAACGTTGTGTGGAGCTGGAATGCATTGTCTGACAGTTTTGTTGGATAAAAGAACAACTTGTTCTTTCACAACATTTCATTCTGTCGTATCACAAATTCATAATCTCTCGTTTGAATTTAGGAAACTCTGATAAAAGATCATTTTGCCTTTTTACTTTGAGAAGTATCAATGTTTTTCTAAGAAAGTTTTCACAAGAAAATGTGAGATTTTACCATTGACCATTGCAAATACTAATTAGGCTTAGATCTGCAATGGAATTCAGAAATTTGTATTGGGTCTGGCCTCACATTTCTTTTTTTGTTTCAGTTATTCAAAGCATGGTTTTCAAAGTTGGACTGAACCGAACGGTTGGACTGGAAAAACTAGGAACCGGTCATCTAACCAGTTTTGTTTTCCCCCAAATTTTTTATTTCTTTTAAATTTTTTTATTTTTTGTTAGAATAGATTGGCCCAAACGATCAAACTGTTCGAACCGGTAACCGAACCCCTGTCCGATTCGTTTTTAAAAACCATGATTCAAAGATTCAAAGGAGGTATTTATTACAATAAAAGTATAGGAGAGATTTTTATGATTATGTATAACTTCAGGGGAATTTTTATTTTTTACGTTTTATTCTTTATCTCTAAATTATACAGTGTAAGAAGCGACCGATCGGAATACAAGGAGGGTCCACCTTGTGGAATTGTACCGGTCGAGGAGGAGTTCACATCTCCGCCTCACAAGCGGCCGGCCCACAATGCCCTACAGTAGATACCCGCCGTGTATTAAAAACATCTCCTGATGGTAACATTATCGATTCTCGTATATTACAGGGCGGAGATGTACTGTGGGGCGTTGTGAGGAGGCCGCTCGTGGGTCGGACATGTGATCTCGTCGAGGAGGTCCTTATGGGGTATCATCCATAACGACGGAACAAAAAGTGGGTCAGCCCTAGAATTGGTATGGTCCTAAAACGGATGGATGGATGGATGTTGACTTGTCAGATGATGCTGAGAAGTGAGAAAGATGGTTGGTATTGTATCATAATAAAAAGCACATTCTCTCACCAATCAAACTACCACTACCACAAGTTTATGGTCCACCTGTTGTACTGATCAGTCGTACTGATTAGATGGCTCATATGAATTTCATAAAGTTGAAAACTTTGAATCTGCAACTGTGATATCATACGACACGGTTTGACGATTATATTTGCAGGATGATCGTGATATGAATCAAAATCCGTTCGAACAATCATTTTAGCCTTGCATTGTGAATATCTCAGCCGATCTCCGAGCATCCTACACACTGTTCGCCTTCTCAACTTCTTTATAACGTAAAGTACTTTGCACCATCGAATCATCAAACACCCCCTCCGTAGACTGAACATTGCAGATGCACGTGGCAGATCGTCGCTTGGCCGCATTTATCGCGTCCCACCACCCCAATATATTTGTCCATCGTTGTTTTGAGCGTGAGGAGGAAATCCGAACTCCGAAATCGTTCAAATACAGATGAACCCGGATCTGCTCCTTACGCCTGGCGCCTCACACGCACATTCTATCATGCATTGAGTATATCTTCCGTATTGATTATTATTCACGAGAGATATTTCAAATGCATGATAAATGTGCCTGTAAGGCGTTGTGTGAGGAGCAGATCTCATCACGATCTGCTCACAGAGCGGATTTGATTTGGGACCTGCTCCTCACCGCCATATCTCGTCACCGTGAATTGGATACATCTCCCATGAATGATATAACATACAAATAAGGGAGATATTCCTGATAAACCGTACTTGTCATGGTAGATGCTCCAAGCAGACGACAGGATGTAGCTGTGAGTAGCCGATCCCAATTCGTTGCAAGAAGATTAGACTGTGTGAGGATTGAGAATGATTAATTATGAGAGAGATTTGGTTTCTTTCTCGCATAGGCTGTTCTTCTCATATTTACATTAGATCACGTTGCTGTCCTGGATTGGAAGATATTGTCGATATCCTGTTGCAAATGGTGCGACCGTATGAGGAACGCTTCATGAGGAGTAAATTCAGATTTATTCTCGTAAAACAACACCCTCATCACATATACATTAGTTGCGATTTTCTGCCAATAAAAACTGTTCCAACACGGTTCCAATATGATTTGTGTGGTGTCTTATGGTGACAAGTATAAATGGGGAATGGGAAGTGTGGTTTTCGCCCCCAACTCTCTCTGTCCTGATTCCTACTCAAGAGATCAAATCAGCCCCCACAATGTTCTATAGCCACGTATTGAAAACATCTCTCAATGATGACTTCATTATTTTAAGTATTATCATCGGGAGATGTTCCCAATACATGGCAGGATGTGCTGTGAGACGTTGTTGGGGGCAATCTTGTGAGGGGCTGATTTGAACTCCCTACACAAACCTCACCACTATGACGGACGACCAAAATAACAACTTTCACCCCAATGACCACTAATCATTTCTTCCTTTTCTGATCACCATTGTTTCTTTCCCTTGATTGAAACTTGTTGGGAATTATCATATATTATTTTTAAAAGGATGCATTTAGTTCGTAATTGGAATTGAAAATTTGGAATCGGAATGGTCCATTCCAATAGTCTGTTTGGTTCAGACAGAAATGAGAATGGGAATTGAAATCAGCGGGAATGGGATTTAATTCCCAAGGGAGGGTCAAGAAATTGCCATTCCCTCAAATGGAATAATGCCATTCCAAATGGAATAGAATGTGATTCCAATTCCAGACCCTTATTCCCACCAAGCAAACAGGACCTAAGTTCTTATTTGTTACAGTTTATTCATATGTTAATAATTGTGTTTTGCTTTAAAAAAAAAACACTTGTGTTTTTCTGTATTTATCTATTATATCTTTTTTTTTTTGCATTGATGAGATATTTTTATTTTTATAATTTCTTTTTTAATGGTTGTTTTTCTTAGAAAATTGGCGTTGTTAAAAGATTTGCTTTGCTAATTTTGTGAAAAATTTCTTTTTTTAAAAGGGATGAACAAAAACCCTTCAATTTTAATTTTTATGGCATCAATTTTAATTTATTTGGATACATAATGTAATTATTTTCCTTGGAATAAATATTTTAGATTACTTTTATCGTCTTTTATGCAAGTCATTTAATTGGATTATTTTTTATAAGTTAGGATAATGAAAACCCAACTAAATAATCGGACAGGTGATTATTGCTTGAATTATTACTTAATCATATCTATTATTAAAAAAGATATATTTAATTGCATTGATAAGGAGTTGATAATGCAATTAATGCTTCGATTATAATTGTGAAATGTATCTATTTGTTTTAAAATGTTTAGAGTGTAAACATTTTAATCTCGATTTTTTATTTTAAATTTTATGAAATCGATATTGTGATATGAATCGGATCTGCCAGCTTATCAGAATAAAAATCAAAATCAAAGGGAAGAATTAAAAACCTGTCTGCTACTCGTGGTTGAAGCTTAAAATTCATGAATTTGTGAAAGAAACGGAAGGGGGAATAAAGAAGAGGGAAGAAGGCAGAAAGAACGATCTAACAAGTTTTATAACCAGGAGACTGTCTGACTTGACCCTTGACGTGACGTGACGTGACGTGACCTCTTTGCGACGAGAGTTTAGACACACGTGATAATCCACATCAACACACCTTGAAGTCAGGGTGATGATGAAGAGAAGAGAACTGGTGATGGTATTGGTTGCTGCTCTCCTCCTGCCTGAGGATCTCTTTCTGACGCCGAAGCTCCATCACTTTCCGGTGAGAGTTGGAGTGCTGACTCCACACGAAGGTCGGACTCGCCAACGGACGATACTCCGGAACCAGTCGGCCCGACTTGTACCGTACGCCACACGCGTTGCACAGCGTCTTCGGCCCCAGTGGTCCCGTACGCCATTGCGGTGTTTTCTCCGATGCGCAGTGGGTGCACTTACGCACCCCTGACGACGACGACGACGCTATCGCCAACTGCTCTCTTGTGATGTCTGGGGAAGCCGTCGAACTCTCTTTACCCAGCCTGGACTTGCCGGTCGCCGGAACGTTAGATTCCGGCAAAGAAGTCCAGCTGATGTGAGTTGAAGTTGCTCTTGATCGTTTGCTCCTAGCCCGGCCGGGAACTGAAGCAGTGTCGGGACGGAAGTTTGTGGTTGCAACGGTCTCGCTCATAGAGAAATCGGTGAAGGAGTCGTCGACGAACTTGGAGAGCCATTCCAACTCCGCTACGTCGTCGCTCTGAAAGAAAAAATGAAACAAACACCGTAAATAATAATTGAATAAACGAAAATCAGCACCGATGACAATGAGGTACAAGAACAAGAGAACGAACGATTTTCGGAGATAGGGCGTTGTAGAGGTACATACAGGGACACAGAGATCGTCAGTGAAGCTGTTCGAGCGGTTGGAGGTGTCGGCGGTGGCAGAAGGGCGGTTCCCTGTGTTATTTTCTGTCGGAGGGAGGTGGAGTAGGTCGGGGTCGGGGGTGAAGGAGGAGGAGGAGGAGGAGGAGGAGGAGGAGGAGAAGAGATCGCCGTCATTAGAGAAATCGAGGAGGTCGTCGATGCGGAAGAAATCCGGTGCTGGGAGTCCGTACATCTCCATCTCCGGCGAAGACAAGCAGAGGAAGGTGAAGAATTATGGGCGCTCGCTGACTGTAAAGACGATCACTCGATCAGGGTTTCTGCACTGAGCTCTCAAACTCTCTCTGCGGAGACATCATTTCGTACCCACACCAGCAGGCAGAGGAACGTTCAGGGAGTACCCATGCAGTGGGAGCTTCTCACTTCTCAGCTTCAGCTCCCAATATACTTAAACCATTTCAGTAATTAATTAAATAAATAATTTTTTTATCTATTTAACAATTTTGAAGAATCTAACGTAAATTTTGTAGAGAGGTGATGTTCACGAGAAATATACTTTTGAACATGATTCACCGACTCACGGCCGCTCACCGCCACTCCCTATATTTTATATATAGAACTATTATTTAAGGGAAAAAAGCAAAATAAAAATGAGATTCTAAAATGTCTATTATACCCTTATTGGAGTCGATTATCTGTTTAGTAGTGTAACGTGAATTAATGGATATAGACAGACACATAGTAATAGTAATACTGCGGCGAGAATCCTGGGAACACTTCAGGGATATGTTCAATTTTAAGAAGTTTGTGGGCATTTTAGTAAATACATAGAAATATATGTTTTTTATTTAAATAAAGTACACGTGTTGATGCGAAGCATGTGGGCACCAGCCTCGTAGAAGAAAACAGGAAAAACGCGAGAGGAGACTGGAATCTGGAGAGGGGAAAGAAAGGGGGCCGTTCCGTTCCGTTCCGTTACCGTTAGTCCTGACTGGGGACGATTGTCCGGACAGCTAGATCCAGCTGGCATCCTTTTTAAGCAGGACTGTTGAAAGGAGATCGTGACGGCACGTAGTAATAAAGTTAGAGACTGCAGTGGGGTTGGGGTTTGGGAGGACAGTAAGTACTGTCCGTACGATGAGTTTATTTGGGGATCCTACGTGTACGCACGAGGTTGACTTAGAACTCTGCCAGCTGGAATGCAGACCACGTAAGTTTTCTATACGGATAAAGAGCCGTACCAAGAGAACAAAATTAGAAATGAAAATCGTTTTTAAATGGGTTCATTTACTAAAACACCTCTATAATTTCGTGAATTTACTGAAATCTGTGTTTTATTAAAGTACTCCTCTAGAACTTAATCGACCTTCATGACCCTAATATTCATTTGAATAGATTTAATTTAAAAAAGGAAATAAAAATACCATTTAGCCACTAGTAACACACAAGCAACAGCTCTATTTGATTTTATTTACTGTATAAAAAATATTATAAAGGTACTTTTGAAATTAAAAAACTATGATTTATGCCTTTGAATATTTTTCACTCATTTTAAGTGATCACGTTATTATTTTCAGGTGATAAAACAAACAATAGGGATATTTTAGTAAAATGAAAATTATATAAGAAGTTTGAGTAAATCTATAAAATTATTGGGGGAGTTTCGGTGTATGACCCTTTCTAAATTATAGAGGGTACAAAGAGTAGACATGTTAAAAGACAAAGACACCCTCGTTTCTCACGGGTTGAAGTGGGGTTCTTTTCTCTTTTCACTAGTAGAACTAAAAATGTTGCCCAGCCATTTCAGACCTCAAAAAGTAAGTGAAATATGGGGTTTGTGGGGTTGAATCGGTAGATTGTGAATTGTGTGATCCCCGAGGCAGAGAGAGAAGGGGCACATGCAGAGCCCGGATCACCTGCCAACAAAATATGTTTCAACCCTCTATCAATATGATTTACACCGCACATCTCATACATAGAAGGTCCCACTTTTATGATGGGTCCCAGTCTCATGATGAGATGTACAGTGCAAGATCAAGTTGGTAGAAGGTTGGAATGTGTTTTGTTGGCAGAAGATATAAACTTACACATGCATGATCATGTGGTCAATAAACATGATTTCATTTAGGGGTGTTCATTAAAAACTAAAAAAAAAATATCAAATCGATAAAATTGAACAGGAAATTCCGATCAATTGGATTGATTGCTTTGATATTTTTATATTTTTTATAAATATAAAAAATCAAAAACCCGAGTCAGTCAAAAGCTAAATAGATTAGTTGAATAATCAATTGATTATAGTTTAGTTTCAATTCACAATTTTGCAAAAAACCAATGATACCGGTTCAGTTTGGAAAATAAACCTACGATTCAATACCACAAGGCATAAGCACCGCTAGTGTCATTAAAATCATCTTCGGCAGCGGGAACCATCACATTGTATATGTGAAAGTAGAAATCAGAAAAGAGAAAATATATATATATATATATATGAAATTTATGGAGGGACAGAGATGATTAATAAGGAGAAAAAGAAGCAGAAATTGGTACTTGAAGGTGGGTAGAGAATGTAATGAAGATACGAAACTAAGGTATTATATAGTGTTTGTACTTTGCTAAGAATGTGGTACGGGGGTATCAATACCGTGGTCTTATTAAAGTAAGATATGTTTTTCCAAACTCTCCTTTAATACTTGGGTGATTGGTAAAACTTGGTACGTTATTATCGTGATGAGCGAGAGCGACGCACAGGACCACAGGCACTTACTGCACATGACTGACCTTAAGCCCCTATAGATCATAGACACGTGTGTTCAGTTAACGAGGTGCTGGGGGTGTGGGTGGGGCCCACCAAGTTCTTGGGCAATGGGTCCACAGTTAGATTGCGTCGGGGCTCATAATTAGGCAAGTCGGAGGGGAGGGGCAATAATCTGAGATCACATCTCCGCCCCACAATGCCCTACAGCACATCCCTGCCGTATATTGGATATATTTCATGATGATGATATCATGTTCTAGTATTATCATTGGGAGATGTTCCCAATACATGGCAGGAATGTACTGTGGGGCATTGTGGGGTGGCCTCTTGTAGGGTGGAGATGTAAACTCCAAAAATCCAATCCAGAGCTGGAACCACTTTGGCCATCGATTATTGATTGGGTCAGCAGTTTAGCTTGAAAATTATTGTTTAGGTCAAACAAGTCAATGGTTGAACCAGTAAGATTCATGGATTATCGAACAATTCAACAATTTTTGAAAAAAATAACGGTTCATCGATAAAATGGAACCAATACCCTAACCAATTTCGGGACAACGGTCCGAGATCAACCACGGTTTCACAACATTGGCCTATGAATAACTTGCTCATAGGTTGAATCGCAAGCTATGGCTCATTGACTTGCAGCATATGAATAACTAGTTACACTGTTCTCGAAAGGAGTGGGCTCTTGAAATTAAGGTGCTGAACAAAAGAAGTTTTAATGTGGAGTGCGTTGGGGAGGGGGGGTGTACTTTCTCTTTATTTTTATAAATTGGAAAAGGTGCCTATGTCTCAAGGAGGGGAGTTCTTTGTGGGTTCACCTCACGTGAAATGAGATTAACAATCAAAAAGATTGTGAATTGAGAGAGAGTAGACCTTTGCCTTTTTATTAATTAAAGGATCCAGTAAGTAAACAAGACAGACTTAAAGAATTGAACAAGTGAGACCGTGTCCACGTAATAGAAAACAAGCACAGCGTTCGTGTTCCCCATAACGTCAACCATCAGCCAGTAATCTACTTCTCCGCCGTGGCCAATCACATATTTGGCTGGCTGATCCCCAAACAATGCCTAATATGTGTTTCTGAGTTATCTCATATCCACCACAAAATAAAAGAGTAGACGACTAACTCAGTGAAGCTGCAGAACAAGAGAAAAATAATAATAAAGGAGAAGCAACGCCAACGCAGCTGTGCTTGAAGATGCAAATCACATGCTATACACGAGCATGGCACCCCCTCTTAAGAGTTGGAAGATGGTAATAATAATATCATATTTGGGACCGACAAATTTCTTAAACCAGGCACTAGGGGCTAATCTAAAAGCTGGAGTCAAACGACGACAGCTTTATCAGAAAGCTCCAAGTAGCACGTTCTTTGCTCAACCATCCAAGGCAGAATTTAAAATATAATAAGTAATAACCCCTCTCAAATGCAAGAACGGAGAGACTCTCTGTATTGTGTACTCATCCTTCAAGGACACCCTTACCCAGACGGTTCGACTGTCTGGGTTAAACGGTTTAGGCGGTTTGGATTATTAGACTGTTATCAGTATGAGAAAAGAGAGATTATGTGGTTGTCGGCTGAGAAAGAAGAAAGGAAGCAAGAAGAATAGAATGAATGAAAGAAAGAAAGGGAAAAAAGGAAAGGAAGGAGAGAAGAAATCAAGGAATGAGGGAATAAAGGAAGAGAAAGAAGAGGAGGATCTGACTTCACCGACCAGCGACAACAATGGTGACAACAGATGCAGCAGCAACAGTGGTTTGTGATGGGTCTTGTCTCAGTTACTCTCTAATCTCTTGCAAACCGCTATCCAGGTCGAATGGACCACCCAGGTCAGCGCTTTTCTAACCATGTTGTTGCCTGAATGATTTTTATGCCAAACAGTCCGACGTCTGGGTCAACAACAGTTTGAAAACACTGTCAATAAGACTTAATGGTCCAAAGTATTTATTGAATTAAACTATACTTAATCCATCCATAATAAATTTATATTGGATTGGATCGGATTAAACCAATATCCCATCTGTTGATAGAAGATAAGAATAAAGATAACAGATTTGGGTTGGAACCAATGTAAATTAAAACCATTTTGAACAAATTGAACGGTTGAATGGTCCAGACATTAAATCGGAATGGTCCAAAATGGCCCAGAGTATTCATCAGATTGGATTAGACCTGGTCCATCTATAATGGACTCATATTGGACCGGATTGGATTGGACAAAATCCCGTCCAATTGACAGTTTGACATCCTTACGCCCCAACTGACACGGGCCAAGCATTCAACGATCACTCTCCCATATGCCCATTCCAATTGTTTTAAAAAAAAAAAAAAGCTGTTTTATCTTGGCTCTTAGTCACAGGAATACCGAACACCCATTGAATGTTACGGACCGGAGTCTCCAGTAAGGTATACCGTTCTGCAACATATCACATGGAACTTGGTTTAAATATATTGAGCATATCGGGATTATCACCAAAAGACCTGACATGCAGCACATTCTTGGTTTCCTGCAAGGCTGCAACACAGGACGCCAGTATGTGCTTGGTCCATCTAATTGGCCTTGCCTTTGCTTGGAAGATCAGCTGTACAAAATATCACCTTGTACAGAATGTTACAGTCCTCTGATATTTACTTCACTTTTACGACTCCGGATCTCCTGCCCACGCCTACCCACAATACACCACCCCCCGTGAATTGCAAAAGTTAAAAAGGTTTTCCAGTAATGTCCAAAATCCAATTCTGATTTTTGATACATCACAGTTCACACCCATTAACACCCAATCGTATTCCTTCCAACATCTTACACGTGGCAAGTTAAAGAACTCCAGATCCGTAGACAGGTCCCAAGTCCCCAGACTAGAAACAGTCCTGGATGTGTGTGTACAGAGAGAGAGAGAGTAATGAATAAATAAAGAAAAGAATACGGTAAGTGTAAGACCTATTATCAGATAAATAAAGACCACCACTTCAACTCTCTTTGAAATATAATTTATTGAAACTGAACTCAATGGGAAAGGAAAGCAATGAAACCAGTTTTACCGCCTTTTAAGAAAGTTCTGCACATAGCTTTCATGAACTGAGAAATACATGTGAGAAGTGGGAACTACCAACAACCTTGCATGTTTACTTGTTTTTAGTTGCCAGAAATGATGATTTATCATGGTGGTGGTCTGCTTACAACATCACCTTGGCACTGACAAACCAAACTCTGATGCAAGCAAAGAACGGCTTTCATCAGAAACCCTTGGGAGGAACAAATAATTACACTAGTACACTTCAAATAAAACCAGGACGAAGGATTCTCAACAATGTTTCCACATGGGAGGTGGTTTTAAGTGTAAGGAAAGGCATCAAGCCTAGGATTCCCTCACGACACACATAAATTTACAGAAACTTCTACAGAACAATCAATAATGAATTTGAACAATGATGAACCAACTATGATGCTGAAACCAAACATGCATTTCAAGCCAATATACAGTGGAAGCATATATAACAGCAACCCACCTTAGGATATAGCATGAGGCAAATTGTTTCACGTACCATCAATTCCATCTGGGGAAAGGAGCAATTTAAGTTACCATACAATTATTACTATGAATATCACTAAATTGTACAAAACAAACAAATTTCCAATACTTCTCAACTAAAATTGACACATTGGAAATATCTGGTTCAGGCTTCTAATCAAACCCCTAAACTTTCAAGGTCACCTAGTGGGAAATGATGGTTCTCTAGTGTTGCATAACACTTGTAAGACAGCAGTCATTATCATATTTTGTTTAACCTATTAAGTGTTATGGGCTAGATAACCAGGAAGATGTGACTTTAGAAAAACTAAGGCATCTCTTAGGAAAGACTAATTATGAGAGTAAATATTGTAGGCAAGTCCAACCCATATGCCCCCAACACTCCATACTTAAATGTATGTTGATCCTAGAAAAAATATGATTTAGATTGCTCTTATAAAAGTGTCTAACTCAACAATCTATGTTGGTCCTCGATAAAATATAATCTAGGTGGTTCTTACACAAGGTTTTTTTTTTTTTTTTTTGGGGGGGGGGGGGGGGTATGGTGGTTAAGACAGGAAGGGGCTAAACAAACAGCTTTTGTGTACCATATGCCTGCAAAAATTGGTGCTTCAAATGATGCATGCTCCATACGGTGCCTTTTGCTCCATTTAAAATAATGAGTGCTTTTCTCAGAAACTTCAACTTTTCTTCCAAGTTGCATTTAGGACTTGCCTTTCTTGGAAACCAAAAGAAGAAACTAATCCTGTGGATAGTTGGTGATACCCAAAAGACCAAAGTTTCTCACCTTTTATCTATGAAGCAAGTTTGAATTGAATCACTTTTTATTTCTCTGGTCCTTAGGCATAAAGTTCACCATGACTACATTAAGGTATTGTATAAGACTCACTGGAAAAGGCTTGTTACTCTGTTTCATGTTGTCACTTCGCCAGGGTCAATCTTATGTTTTCAGGGTTTCTCCATTCAAACCACTGCTTAGTGGGCACTTGCTACTGCTATCTTGTTCAAAACTAAAATATAGTGACTATTGACAACCTAAACTGGATGGTTTGGGGTGTGTTATTACAACCATGAGATTCTTCCAGCTTACATTTGACTAAGACCAGAAGTTAATAAGCAAAAGGAACAGCAACACAGTTTAAAGCAAGGAGGCAATAGATGTTTTATAGGTATGAGAAACACAAAGTTCTACATAAATAATCAAGCATAGTTGTATGAATAAAGAGACAAAAGGAACTTCTCTCCAGGTTCCATTCTAGGCACCTTATAGATTCCATCACATGTCATACTGCAAAAACAACTCACAAGAAATGTTACCTCAGGTACTTAATTGGAAGATTTTCCATTGCTTAGGCACTGCCACACTGGCCCCTTGAAAAGATGTATATGCAGCATTTCACTGCCTAGTACTAGGAATTCTAATCAATTCTATAGAATCTAGAATAACTAAAATCTTATGCCATTATGTTCATCTGATAATACCACATTCATGTGTCTTTCTACTGCTTGATATTGGGTGTACTGGATTAAATACTAGGAAAGTATATGGAACATGCGTATCGCTGACAAAAGTACTATCTCTTCTTCCTTTTTCTTTTCCTTTTTAAATTTTCACTGAGATGCTCATGTCAAATATAGGGTAGCTCATGTGTTAACTTGCCAAGCTACCAATTGGCAAGGTAGTTTGCTTCATATCAGATTTCCGCTCAATTGGTTTTGCAGATGCACCGAAAGGGGTGTGTAGTTTGTTGTTTCATTCATTGTTTTCTTAGTGATATACTGATATTTTGTTTAAGAAATGACAGTAGTTCCATTATGGGAGTTTGAAGCATCATAAGGTCACATTTTTTCACGAAAAAAAATAATAAAAGGCATGAGATTTTGATGTATATGGTTAATAAAAAAAATCAAGATTCAATTTAAAATTTTAATGCAGACCTTTTCCACTAAGGAACCTCCAACACTTAAGAAAATACTTTCCAAAAAAGAACAACTCTTTGTACCCTTTGTCAGAAAATTAACACCTCTGAATGACATATCCCATTCAATCATATTTTGAAAATTGAAGGATGACTGAAGTTCGGGATAATGAACAGGAGCACTAGAAACATCTTTGTTAAGGTCTTCTTAAATATGTAACTGGTCGGTCTTTTAACAGAATGTTGATACTTGACAATGACGCTGTAAATCAATAATTCGCAGGTCCTGTAAAGCCCAGCTTATTTCTTTCAAGCATTGGGGACCTCATGTGCCTGCAGCAATCAAATATCTCGAAGTTGGTCTCAGGAGATGAGTAAAAAATTGAAACCATGACTTCTCACATAAACAAAAGATACCATTTCAGAGGTCATCCCAAAAGATAGTGCATTGCATTTCTATATTTAGATTGCAATTTAATTAAAGCATACTTTAACATGCACTAGAATTACTTTATATCTTTGTGTTGAACAGGTCCTTAAAATGATATTGCAGAAGCTGTAAATGACTCTTGCTGGCAAAAGAAGAAAACTTCCAATCCCCCTTCTCATATTTCCAGAGGATAGTGTTCAGATTATGAATCACGTCTTTCTTCTAAAAGAGAATATCGCTATGTCTAACTAGTCTTCTAATAATTCCAAAATGATAAGCAACTTCTACCAAAGAAACAGATTAAGAAGGAAAAGGCAGCTGTCAATGAGTCAACCACATGATCCTATTGAAAGATATAAGATCATGGGGGGGGGGAGGTCAGAATGGAAAATTATATGCTTCTTGAGACTAATGGAAACAGGTTATTAGGCAAATAGAAATTTCATACTTGGCTTGCAACTTCAAAATGGTGCTCTATTTATACTTATGGATGGTATGAGCACCTTGTGGTGCCAATGGTCTTGGTCACACAGGCTGTAGAATTTGACTCCCATGTCATACAAAGAAGCTGAACCATTTCCAAAACAGTTTCTAGATTTAACTTTGCACTCAAGCATGGCTTGACCTTTGGTGATATATGCATGTGTAATGGAGAATTTTGTAAGTGGAATTTTTAACTTTTCATGTTCTACTAGGAAATTAGATGTTCTATCTCTGCAGAAGAGTATTATACTTGATGCATAAAATATTTGACAATCTAATTTCAGACACATGCACTGATGTACAAAGAATCATTTAAATTCTCTATGAGTGCTGATGTAACGGATTCTGGTCACGTATCATTTTTTTTTTGGCTAAGTACCTCGTCATCTCGTCTGCTCCCAAGTGGCCAATGACTCGGGGGCTGAAGTGGAGCTCCCTAGTGTAGTGCAACCCGGCTGCTCCCTGCAGGAGGTGATCTAGCTACCAACAACGACGGGAACTGAACCGGCTACTTCCTGCTGGAGATGATCTACTCATCTTTGTAGACGGTGGGAACTGAGGGACCTGCATGAACTGAATCAGAGAACCCGGGGGTGTTTACCCGGCAAGGTCACTCCGATGGCTAAGTCAGCACTCAGTAGTGAGCTGAGAATGATATTAGAAAATGAGAGAGCTAGAGAGCAGGGGCTACCATCTCCTCATCGCCCCTAGGGGGTAAGGCCTTTATATACTAGAGTCCTCGTGGGTTTGGTAGAACAGTTCCTGGATTCCTGCTGTGATGGGATCTGCTTTCGTGTTAAGTGAGGATAAAGCCACCAACCAGTAAGGTGGCCCATTTCCGCCTAAATCGGGTAGTGGGTGAGCTAATATAGCCGTAAATCACAATCCCGTAAAATGCGGGGTACGGTGGTGAGCTCCTAGGAATTATCACACGGTGGTCGAGCTGCCTATGAGGTGTTGCATGATGGCGAGCTGCCTGTTGCATGGTGGCGAGGTGCATGGTGGCGAGGTGCCTAGGGCGAGTTGCCTGTGGCGAGCTGCCTGTAAGTGTTGCATGGTGGCGAGCTGCCTAGTGGTGAGCTGCCTGCTGCATGGTGGCGAGCTGCCTGTGAAGTGTTGCATGATGGCGAGCTGCCTGTGAAGTGTTGCACGATGGCGAGCTGCCTATGAAGTGTTGCATGATGGCGAGCTGCCTGCTGCATGGTGGCGAGCTGCCTGTGAAGTGTTGCATGATGGGGAGCTGCCTGGGGTGAGCTGCCTGTAAGTGGCGAGCTGCCTAGTTGTCACGAGGTGCCAGGTGTCACAGTGTCACTGGAAGGCCAAATCCGCCCTCATCATTTGCCCCCCACTCCCGAGATGAAAGTAACTCGGCGAAGGGAGTAGATTTCTCTTTTTGGCCCGTAATTCGACGAGCCCGTAAGCACTGATTCAGTTCCTTAGGCTCTGGGAGCGACTTATAGTCCACTCTTGTTGATTTTGTCCATGCCGAAGAGGTTACTGGGTCTTAAGTGCCCATGTCGAGGAGGCGACTGGGACTTGAAGTGTCGAGCTACCTGTGAGGTGTTGGGCTGACTAGGTGCCGAGTTGCCTGTGAGGTGCCGGGCTGACCATGTGCCGAGCTCTCCGCCAATTTGGTAGTTTAGCCCTTAGGCTCTGGGAGCGACTCGTAGTCCACTCTCCTTGACTTTGCCCATGCTGAAGAGGCGATTGGGTCTTATGCAGTATTGTGGCCCTTAGGCTTTGGGAGCGACTCATAGTCCACTCCTGAACTTTGCCCATGCCAAAGAGGCGACTGGGTCTTATGCAGTAGTCCACTCCTGAACTTTGCCCATGCCGAAGAGGCGAATGGGTCTTATGCAGTGTTGTGGCCCTTAGGCTTCGGGGAAAGACTCATAGTCCACTCCTGAACCTTGCCCATGTCGAGGTCAATTGTTAGCTTGGCCTTTGGTCTTCTAGGGGTGAGGAAGTCTTTTATCAATTCGTTAGTTCGCGCCTGGGCCAGACCACCAGGTCGGCGCGTGTGCCAGGCTGCCAAGCCGCCGGGTGGGCGCCTTAGAGCTACTTAGTCTGTTATCTCCCTGCATAGTCTTTGAGTTCATAAAAAATGGAAACTATAAAGCGAGAACTTCAGTTTCTAAAAAGTGAGGGCTTAGCTTTCTGGGAGAAGAGGACTTAGCTTTTTATAGGATGAGAACTTAGCTTTTTGTAACGTATTCCCACAGACGGCGCCAATTGATGTAACGGATTTTGGTTGACTATCGATTAAGGACCAGAGAACTGTAGCATGTGCCAGAGACACCATTTGCAAGGCAAGGTTCCTAATGTGCCCTGAAAACTATATACTGAATAGATGTCTGGTGAAGATTTCACTGGCAAACATGCCCAGTGTGCCCGGGTCTGAACCATTTCTTCAGACTAATGGAAACAGGTTATCGCTACACTTGACCAATCTAAATTTATAATTTTATATGCCCACTACTCCACTTAATCTCTTTTCTCTAGTTCCATCTAAGAATTATGTTATAACAATAACAAGAAAAAAAGGAAGTATGAAAAGTATGATACAACAATCAGAATCAAAACAGAGATTAGAGAGTTGCAGTCTTTTCATCTCAGACATCCATAGTATGGGATGGCAACAAGGAAAGGTCAAAAAACCAATTTGGTGCTGAACTGATTTCCTAAGACCAACTTAGAAACGTTTTATAATGAAGAAGAGGATGTTTAAGGAAAAAATAAACAGAAATAAGTACATGGAATTTCTGCTTCAAAGTTCAAACTGAACCCATCAAGGCAAACATAAGAATCTTCAGTCAAACCAAAAGGCCATCATTCGTCAAAGTATTCAACACTCAAGCAAGGAAACACAAGCACGTTACCCTTAGTAATAAAGCGTCCTTTTTTTTTTTTGTACACAAGTTTCACCATCCAGAAAGAACAACCAAGAGACTTCATTGCATTGACCATGATCCTAAAATGGTACTATTACTAAAGTAATGGAGTTAATTACTTAGGTATTTAGTTAACGTGCATTTACCATCTCAATTCACCTCCGAATGCAAGCTCTTATTGGATGACTAAGGCAGTGACATTTCCCCTCATTACTTAAGAAAGGGTGTGTTACACTAACAACAACGTTCTAAGAACTCTAAACTGCAGAGTCTATCCAGTACGGCAACCAAAAATTAAACAAGTATTATAGAAATCTAAATGTTAAAATTCAGCTAGAGCGACAAGAAGCTCACATTTATTATGGCAACATTGAGGGACTAATTAAATGAAGTCATTAACATAAGAACATCAACTGAATTTCGACAAAATTATTGATAAAAGCACAGAAGGAGAAGACGCTACTCACACTCAAAACAAAAAACATTAGAGTCCGGGAGAAGTACGACAGAGGGTACCCTGAGAGAGAGCGCGGCAACTCCTCGAGTTCGAGCTCAGGCATGAAGTGAGCCTTGCAACGGCAACCGCACTGTGGAGAGGCAACAGAGACTGTGCAGATCCAAGTTCCACAGGAGATCTATGGAAGAGAAAGCCCAACCAAATAACAATTAGACAAACCAAGAAAAACGATATCCAAGCAGACGCGTGAAATAGATGTGAATTAAGGGTTCTAATTGGTAATATAAATACCTGCTAAGCAAAGAAGATCGAACAAGAGGAGATCTAGAAGTGGAACGATTGGAAAGAAGGACTCTTGAAGATGTCGACGTTGCAGCTCCGTCGAACGCAGGTGCTAGAACTTTCGATTTAATGGCGGATTTGAGGGATGCGAGAGATGTTCTGTTGACGAATCTGTTACAGGCGGAAGCC
The DNA here is from genome assembly GCF_055504915.1 of Nelumbo nucifera. NCBI lineage: Eukaryota > Viridiplantae > Streptophyta > Magnoliopsida > Proteales > Nelumbonaceae > Nelumbo > Nelumbo nucifera. Next base: position 29,098,073 of record NC_142654.1, read on the forward strand.
ATGATTGAACTAACGAAGGCCTGTACTCCTAGAGAACTTCGAATGCGAGGGAGAATCCAGGGATTTGGTTCCTTGCTAGGGTTTAACATTCATCTTCTTTGGCGGGCTTAGAGGTTTTAGTACAGTAGTCTTTGCAGTAATGGAATCATCAATAATCTACCGTTCGATCAGAAGCTAAAGTCGATCGACCTTTACATATCGAAAGGCCAATATTATCCCATCCATCAATGTAACATCTTACGTCGTAGTGATCATTGGCCGGGCCGGGCAGGGGGGCTAGAGGTGTAAAGTGGGCCGTGCTGTGCTGGCCCGTGGGTCGTCATGGGTCATGCCGCCCTCCTCGATGGAAATTTTGGGGGTCAGCCTGAGACGACCCACATTCTAGGCCCAGGCGAGCCCATGCCATGCTACGAACTTGGGCTGGGCCAGGCTGTAGGTCGTGCTGTGGGTTGGGCCATAGGGCGGGCCTTGGGCCTAGGCCGAATCAGGATAGACTCACTGAATGGATTATTGTCATATCAGGGATGCAGGATCATTGGATAAGTATAAAACAATTCAAATAGGAATTTAAGAATTTTATTTCATTTAAATTTGAATGAATAATGATACAAATTACAAAGCATATAATTATACAAATATTGAAATGAAATATATAATGGTTGGATACTTTATAAATTTCCTAATTGGATGAATGAAATATAAAAATGGAATAAATTAATAAAATATACAAAATATAATATAAAATTATAGACTATATAGCTATATAGTTACAAATTAAAAATACAAAATTACATTAATAGCAAATAAATTAAAACAAAATTTATAATAATTTGGCAAAATAAAAAAAGTACGGGTTATTTGTTAAAATTTACAATTTAAACAAAATTTACATATACATTATGATGAAAGCATTCACACACACTTTCATCATCTGCTTCAAGTGAAAAAACAAATATCCATTGTATGTACTACTGTAGTAGTTGTAGTATCATGCCCTCTTTTGTCTTGTAATTGTAAAGTTGTAATCTATATTCTGCACCATGATTAATAACCGCATTTAGCCAACCCTGGTAGGTTGGTAAAGTGGTAGTGACGTAGTGTGGTACTTGTAGGTCCTACACTAAAACAACTAAACAAGACTCCAATGGAACTATAGCTTGTAGATACCGAATGGGTTAGTAGATCATGGATCATGTGCCATGGTGGGATTGGTGGCGAGAAATATTCTCTGAGACTCCAACTTCTCCCGATATTTTTAAAATTTATTTTCCATTAATATTATTTCAAAAATTCATTTAAGTTGTGGGTTATTTCTTCTTCCTTCTCATGCGTAAGAAAATGTATAATCAAATGACCAATACCACCCTTGTTACAATAGCTAAAGTCTTTTCTACATTTTTGGCAAGCTGATCTTTTTCCCTTCCCCTCAACATCTATTTTAAATATTCTCTAAATCGGGTTACTAAACTTGGGGTTTTGGGAAGAGCTGGCCATTTTCTTTTTCAAATTCGAAAAAAAAAATAATTTAATTGGACTTACCTCAGAATCCCAGATTGCCGGTTTAGAATCCCATATTCCCAACTTGATTTCAACGATTAAAACCTTTCAACATGACAACGTCCAAGTCTCCAAGCCCCCCAAATTGGTAACTTGGAAAATCAAACAATAAACCAATCAGACTATGAGACTATCAGAGTTCACTCATATTGCAGAGAATGTATGAGAGACTAAAAGAGACTAAGAGAGGAAAGACTGAAGAAATTAAGAGAATAAGTAATAACTTAATAGGAGAATTGTTGAATGTTGATTCACTGATTGTTGAATTGGTGTGATGAGAATGGTGGAGGATAGTTGGATAGGGCTAATGGGCTATTTATAGGAACTGAACATAATTCAATTATCCAAAATACCAAAAAAACTATTTGTTATTTAGTTGTTGGGAGGGGTATTTTGGTCATTGTAAATTTATTTATAACTTTACTCAAAGTGCCCCCCTAAACTAGTTGTTATATAGCTGTTGGGGGGCATTTATGTCATTTTCTCAACCCGCCATAAGCAAAATACACAAATAGCCCCCTAATATGGTTTTTTGTAAATGTTGAGGGGTATTTCTATAAAATACCCCCAAAAAGCTGAAACTAGCCGTTGGACCCCCCCCCCTTTTTTTTAGGGGGGGGGGGGGCAATGACTATATTCCCGGGCGGGCCGAGCTGATGTCGGTGCTTCACAAGACATTTCTGCCTACCTGAGATGCGCTTCCGCTTCCTTCAACAAGCTGGTCCTACTCCATAGAGAATTGAAAACTAGATGATTCGAGCGCAAACGCTAGAAAAGTTGCTTGGAAACAGTAGAGAAGGAAGAGGAGGCTTAGAAATTTATGAGGAGAAGAGAAAGGATAAAAAGAAAGGAAGACTGTGGAGGTTGAACATGGAGGATTGGATGATTCAAAAGAGTGACATTGCAGGTTGAAAAAGAAGAAGAGGAGTAAACATGAAGCCAATGATATGTTACAAGTATAAATGGTGATGTTTTCTCCTTTGGGAGTTGTGACAGTAAGTTATGCTCTTTGGTGTGGAGACAATTTATTCATTCGTAGTTTCATCTTTGAATAACTTGTATTTTTTTTTTCTTTTAATATCTAGTTCGTTTAAAATCTAAATATAACTTGTATCCTTCATCTTTGAATTTAGTTTAATGGCATTCCCTAAATTGAGTGCAATCTCTGGCATTCACTGCATTGGTCTAACTCAGATCTTTGTTATGGAATGTTTTTAGTTAAAATAACACCATTCCTTGAAGGAAGCTCATATTTATAATTTTGTAGATTGGCAGTGTCTAATATTGTAACCGAAAGGCTAATTGGGTCTCTTGACTGCAACTTCATCCCCTGGGTAACTGAACACATTCCATTCTATCGTGTTCTTCTGGTTGCCATTCCTCATTCAAAATGGAAGATTACTAACACTACTGGAGCTCGGAAAGAGACACTCAGACTTAACATGATCCACGAATCCTCCTTAATGATGATATAATCATCTTATGCTGATCATCCCCTATCACCACACTCAAATTCTTCTCAAACACCTTGACATCAAATCCTCTGTTTTTGGCTGCTAGAGCCAGGACTAACCCGCCAATACCACCTCCAGCTATCAGAATCTGAAGCTTCTTCTTTCCATTCTTCTCTTCGTCCAAACTCACCGATCCTCCTTGACACCGGAAGGCGCAGAAACAAACACATTTTGCAGAGACGTCATGGAGCAAAAGTACGTATGGAAATATAGGTTCTTCATTTAATAGCTGGTTTTTTAAACTTATAATCAACAGAAGTATAAGCTAACACTCCATAAATTGAAGAAATAATGATGAGAAAGGGGCATGCACAAAGTGACAAAGGATTGAACTTGTGAAGCTGCCCATAATATAGAGCAAAGTAAATGGGATGAAGATTATAACAGAAAAGGAAAAAAATGTAGAAAATTTTAAATACTCATATGAGAATCTTTTTCTAAGTCAACTGACAGAATGCTAACGGAGGGGGTCTTTCTCTAACAGTCAATGTTCAGGGGAAGTTTATCCAAAAAAAGTACAAGGGGAGGGGGGGGGGGTTTGTCACTGGCCCCATAGTACAAACTACAAAGGGGTCATTGTAATTTATCCTAAAATAAAACAAATAAAGATTTTCAACCAAATCTGTTGATCTCCATTAACTAGACACGTGCAAAACTTATGTGTAACCTTCTAATTGGATTCAGACTACTGAAGTGGGGCATTCAATGAATCCAGACTCCTCACAAGACACTACCGTAATGTATTGGGAGAATCTGGATCAGTGCTCACAAAGTCGTACTTACACCATTCTCACTGTCCCTTACAGCTCTGTGAAGATGATTTTGTGAGGACTGAATCCAAATTTGCATGGGGAACATGTTTGTGGAAAAAGTTGTGGATAGGAGATCCAAGTGGATGAGAAGCGTATCTTTCTTCTTGCCTAATGCGTTTCAAGAGAAAAGACTAATGTTGTGTTTGATAAGCAATTTGCCGTAAGTCTACAGACAAACCAAATTCTTATTTTGATTTTGTGTCGCAATTGGGTGGCACAGGACTACTTAGCATCAATGCGAGGTGTAGGTTTCGTAGATCTAATCCTCGTTACAAAATAATACTAATAGAAATGTTCTTGATCTGTAACTATAAAAACACCATAATTCATCTAACAATCGAGTCCCTAAAATCACATTACAAACAATGACTCCGTGGAGAGAGAGAGCCTAAAACTGATGCCACTCCACACACTAGCTGATTTAGGACCGTGTCTACTCTCTCCCTCATTCGGAATGATGGGGCTTTTCACAAAGCACATCCCACAGAGACAAGTATGGGAGATGTTCTCAATGCACGTTGAGAAATGTTCATGGGGCACGCTGTGAGGAATCCATCTGAAATCCTCTCAAAGTTCAGATGTTTCCAATGCACGGAGAGGGGAATTCATTCATCTGCTGATAGCGAACAAGAAATGAAAGAAAAAGAGAATATAAAACTTTACAAAAAAAAAGTAAAAAGGAACAAGGAGCAATCATCCTTACTGATTCACTCAAAGCTGATGACGATTGATGATTTTCATCCTCCGGGTTCTAACAATATTTACAACTGTTCCTCCTACATCTGCTACTATTGACACTCCCAAATTCAATACTTTCTTCCAGGAGGAAAAAACTAAAAATCAGACCCTACCTACAAACACTCGCCTCCACAACTTCCAACTCTTATTCTTCTCTTCCATCTCTGTTTTCTACATTCACAGACACAAGACTGCATCAAATGAACCCAATTACCCGGCCCAGTCAAGAACTTAGAAGAAAAATAAACTCTTTAAGTCTGCCAGTGAACCAAGATGGTATGGAGGTAAACAAAGACAATACAGTCCAGCTAGGATTGAACCAAATTGTATTTTGGGTCGTTTGGAGCCAGTGCGGATCACTCAACCTCCTTTGCAGTCAAGGCAGAATGTGTTTGGAACCTCGGCGCGTCTATCTTCTCCTCCCCTTGAAGCTGAGCTCCGAGGTGATAGTCAGGAGCTCACGACATCCCTCTCTAGTCATCTTGGACTGGTGAAGTCGACGAATGCTGACCATCGAAGACTGCATCAATCTTCTCTTTCCCTGGTTCCTGTGAACAGGAAATTGCTAGAGGTGACGCCGTTAATAGTGGTGGATGTGGAAGAACAAATTGCAAAAGCAAGTGACAACCCTGATCAACCCAGAATTATGGTGGAATAAGAGAAAAGTCCTATGGCGATAAATCAAAGTGAAGAAATTTGTCAAAAAGAAAGTAAGAGAAACTCAAATCTCGCGACTGAGCAGGAAGGTAAGTTGAGTAATTGCTCTTCTCAATCTTCCTCCTGGGTTACTTCTAAGCTTTTAGGGTTAGGAAACTTTCTGGGGGTCTTGATGGAGGGAATGGAAGCGGAAATAGAGAAATTCTTTTGGAAAGGGGAAAGATGGCAGAGAAAAGAGGGGGGGGCGAATTCCAAGAGTAGTAGGGAAATGATGCGTCTTTCCTGGGGCTTGAATGAGAATGCAGGGAGTAGTGATGGCCTGATGGGGCTGTTGGGGGGTCGAAGAAAAACTGAGAGAGTGAGGGATGTGAGTTTTGGAGTGGGGGGTGTTTTCTCCTTCGATTTGTTTTAGTAATGAACTTAAAAATTCTTTCCTGGAATGTACGAGGGCCGGGGTCAGGGAGAAGAAAAATGGTGGTTTGTGATTCCCTAGAGGCATCAAATTCGAAAATTGTCTTGCTTCAAGAAACCAAGCTGGAGAAAATTGATGCTAGTATTATTCGGAGTGGTTGGGAAGACAATCAGGTAAGATGGAGGGCAAAGGCAGCTAATGGGAGTGCAGGAGGTTTGTTATGTCTTTGGGATCCCTTGGTTTGTAGTATGATTTATTGCAAAAGTGGAAATTTCTTGACTTCTCTAGTCATGAAACTGGTAATACTATTCAAGTCACAAATGTGTATGGACCAACGGTTTCTAATCTCAGGGAGGGCTTTGGGGAGGAGCTGGTTGATATGAGGGGCTCTTTGGTTCATCCTTGGGTCATTGGGGTGACTTTAATATTACCTTATCGGTGGAAGAGAAGAATATAAGGAGTGGCAGAACTGTGTCGATGAGGCGCTTTGCAGATTTTATTAACAATATGGATCTCATGGACATCCCCTTTCAAGGTAACAGATTCACATTGACAAATAACCAAGATAATCCTACCCTAGTCAGGTTGGATAGATTCTTAGTATCTTCAAATTGGGAGGATATTTTTATAGACTTTAGGTAGATCACTCTGCCTAGACCTGTTTCAGATCACAATCCTATTCAGTTTATATGTAGGCATCGGGAGAAGATCAAAGCTCCCTTTAAATTTGAAAATACTTGGTATGAGGAAGAGAATCTTATTCCGTTAATGAAGACTGTGTGGGAAGATACTCAGGTGGAGGGATACAACTCCTTTGCTCTAGCAAAAAAAAAACTTTCTACTATCAAAAAGAGAATTAAAATCTAGCGTTTGGAGAAAAAGTTAAAGTTGGGGACTGAAAAGAAAGCCTTACTGGGCACCATCGAAGAGATTGATAGAGCTGAAGAATTAGGGCCAATTTTTGAAGAATTAAGATTGAAAAGACTTCAAGCAAAAAACATCATAGACAAATTGGTTGTGAAAGAGGAAATAAAGTGGAGACAAAGGGCTAAGATCACTTGGCTAAAGGTGGGTGGCAAAAATACACATTTCTTTTACAAAATGGCCAATGCTCAAGCTAGAGTTTCAGCTATTAATAAGTTGGTATGGGATGAGTGAAGTGGAGATTCAGATTCAGAGATCAAATCAGTTGCAACCTCCTTTTATAAAAATCTCTACAATGATAAGTGGAGGAAGAGGCCCTTTCCCTCAAATCTCCCTTTTGGGCAACTAAGTGAAAATCTGAAATTTTGGCTTGAAAGACTTTTTACAGAAGAGGAAATCGGTGTAGCAATTAAGAACCTTGAAGGAGATAAATCTCCTGGATTGGATGGTTTCACAAATCTTTTCTATCTAAAGTATTGGGATTTTGTGAAAGAGGATTTGATGAAGGTGTTCCATGAGTTTCATGCCAATGCATCTCTGCAAAGGAGTTTAAATGCCACATTTATGTCCCTTATTCCAAAAATTGAGGGGGCTATGAATATTAAGGATTTTAGACCTATTAGCTTGCTGCATAGTTTTTTTTTATAAAATCTTGGCGAAAGTTTCTGACATAACGACTGAAAGGGGTGATAGGTAGTATCATTTCAAATAATCAAAGTGCTTTTGTGTCAGGCAAACAGATGGTCGATTCAAATTTAATTGCCAATGAGTTAATTAACTCTAGGAGAAGAGAGGGCATCCCAGGGGTTGTTTGTAAACTTGATATTGAGAAGGCATATGACTACATCAACTGGAATGTTTTGATAAGGTGCTGGAATGCATGAATTTTTTGACAGAAGTGGAGAAACTAGGTCAATGTTTATACCAAGACCTCTAAATTTTCAATCCTAATTAATGGGCAATCCACGGGGTTCTTTGGTAGCTCTAGGGGCCTAAGGCAAGGGGATCCCTTGTCTCCTTTGCTATTCATTTGTGTTATGGAAATCCTCGCACTTTTTAGTAAGAAGGTTGCATATTTTGGCTTGTAGGATGGATTTGCTATCTCCCCAAGAAAGGAGAAAGTTAATATCTTTCAGTTTGCAGATGATACTCTTTGTTTTGTGGATGCCTCTCTTCATCAGTTGGACACAGTGCTTGAAATTCTGAGTTAGTTTGAAGTGGTATCGTGTCTCAAAGTCAACTTGAGTAAAAGTAAAATCATCCCCGTGGGCCAAGTATAAAATTTGGATGATTGTGCACAAGTGATGGCTTGCCATATTGAGTTCCTCCCGGTAAAGTATTTGGGGCTGCCTCTTGGGGCCAAATTTTATTCCTCCTCAATTTGGTGCCCAATCATTGAGAGAATGGAGAATTAATTGGCCTCTTGGAAGGCAAAATATTTATCTTTTGGTGGTAGGGTTACATTGATTAAGAGTACTCTATCCAACCTCCTAACATATTTTCTTTCTCTATTTCCAATTCCAAACAAAATAGCAAAGAGGTTGGAATATCTCCAAAGGAATTTCTTATGGAGGGGTTGGGAAGACAGAAGAAAATTCACATTGTCAATTGGAAGCAAGTGTGCCTTCCTAAGGATGTGGGTGGTTTGGGAATCAGGAAATTGGAAGAATTTAATTATGCTCTTCTTAGTAAATGGATGTGGAGATTTGCTTCTGAGAGGAAAGCATGGTGGAAGAGTCTTATTGTGGCAAAGTATGGAGTGGTATGGGGCGATTGGAGAACTCTTGATCCCCTTCCATTTGGGGGTAGCTCTCTTTAGGCAGGCATCTCCAAGTACAATACTCTTTTTATGAATGGGATCAGTTTTAAAGTCAGTAAAAAGAGATATAATTCAGTTTTGGATGGACTCCTAGTGTGTGGAGGGTCCCTTGGCTAAAGCCTTCCCTCGTTTGTTCCAAATTCAGTGAATCAAGATTCTTCAATTGCTAATAACATTTGCATCTCTGGGGATTCTTTCACTTGGACTCCTCTCTGTAGGCGGAACTTGTTAGATTGGGAAGTGGAATCCTACCTGCCCCTCCAAAGTTAACTTCCTGGTTTGGACAATGGGTCTAGGTAAATGTTTAATTGGGATTAATTTGGAGACAAGGGGTGTTCAGATTCTTGATCCCTCTTGTGTTTTATGTAGAAATTGTGCAAAATCTACAAAGCATTTGTGTATACATTGTCTGGTTTCCTCTTCAATTTAGGGATATTTTTTCAATAAACTGGAGGTTTATTGGTCTATGCCAAAGTATGTGAAAGAATTGCTAATGGGTTGGAGAATGGAGGGTCTTAGCAAGAAAGGTAATCTTGTTTGAAATATCATTATGCATGTTGTTCTTTGATCCATTTGGAATGAAAGAAACAACAAAATCTTCTACAATCAATCTAAAAGCCCATAAGAGGTAGTGTAGAAAGCGGTGAGGAAGATTTGTTCTTGGGTGTCGGTGAATGAGGAGTTTAAAAATCAGAATCTCATTTATTTTGCACTAAATCATGGATGTACTTGTAATTTGTTTTGGGCCCAGGTAGACATAGTGGTCTGGGCCTTGTTGTAATCTTCATTATCTCTGAATGAATTACTTTACCCTTTTTCCAAAAAAAAAAATTGAAGAATGACTTCACAAATGGCTCTTCAACAGTAGGATGCCAAGATCGTAAGACATTTTGTAGGTAATGCAAAACAGATTGCCAAAGAAGCATGGGAGAGGTGGACGAAATGGGGGTATCATAGAAGTAAGAATAGGGAGGGATCATGTTCCTTTATGTGTACGCATTTACATTTGGTGTTGTAGTCATTTTGCCATGTACAAGCATAATGGATAGTTTGCATACATGTTCAACACAAAACTGCTATTAAAACTATAGAAGCTAGACTAAGATGTTAATTTCCATGTTCTACTAGGTGCGTTTAATTCCTTTATGTGTTGGCTTTATTTTTGGTTTGAAGCTTTTGTTCAAGTTCATTGTCGACTTATTAATGATGATTGGATAGGTGTTTGACATCGGTGCTGGGAACATCACACCGTTTTTTAGAAAACGGTGCTTATTTTTTGTTTGGAACTGATGCTACCACTTAGGCTGTTTGGTGAGAAAACAACACTAGTTTTGTTTGATACTAGTGATGGCAACAACATTTTCAACATGGCTTATATTATCCAATGTCTAAGATGATGTCACATCATTGCACCGTTAGCAGCAACACATTGTTGGCATTGCTCTATACCACACTTTCCTAAAAAAAAAGGTACCAAACAAGTGGGCATTGTTTGAAATACCGCTTTCTTTGATGTGGCACCTACGTGGTGCATGATGCCAAACACTCATTGGGGTTAGAGCAAAGTGGTTATTTTGTTAATGATGATTGATGACACGGGCTTCTAATTAAAATTTTAGATTACTGATTGTACCACAATTCTTTATTAATAAATTAATATTATATTAAAATGTTTGGCGAGCTGGATGACTAGAAAACAAAACTTTGAAATGATAATTTGATATCCTCGTTTATTGGTATCCTTGGGCCTAGGGGCATTGAATTTGCTTCAATGCAAGTATGAGAGGGAGGCTAGATGGAAATGCAGCAGTTAACATGTGAGGAAGGATGTCAATGGACCAGTTTTGGATTGGACCTTGTACAGTCCAAAATCAAATTGGATGGATTGGATAGATCAACAAGACATTGGATTGGACGAATCCAGTACAAAATATGTATTAGATTGGATTGGACGTAGTCCATTCATAATAAATTTATATTGGATTGGGTTGGATTAAGCCAATATCTGGTCCATTATAAGATAGGGATAGGTGTCAATGGACTAGGTTTGGGTTGAAACCAATTTGAATTAAAACAAATTTGAACAAATTAGATGGTCAAGACATTGAATTGGACCGATCCAAAATTGTTCAAAATATTTGTTGAATTGAATTAGACCTGATCCATTTGTAATGGAATCACATTGGACTGGATCGTATTGGACAAAACCCTTCCACATTTATGATTCTGGTTTATTGGTTGGTTGTTTTTTGGATATTATATATTTTCTGTATCATAGTCGAAATTAACCATAGAGTTAATAAAATTTAATTAACAATACATTTTAATTGGTCGTTTCCATTGTTTTAGTACTCTCACTGAACAGCAAATTTTGGTTAACATCTAAGAAAATTAATTGACTGCTTGTACATTACCAATTAATATAATTAATAAACGTTTGAATTTTCCCATGCATCGTATAGGCCCCACTAGTATTCGATATGGCGTGTTGTTTACGGATTGTTAGAAACTCGGATACTTTTGAACCTTAAATACCATTGGTCTATAATTTGAATAGTTCATTGGCCAACCACTTAGAAAATCCTCACAAAATATATATAAAATGATAAAATAACACATGGTTTTGAAAATCAGATCAGATTGGATGATCGGATTGGTTGACCTAGTAACTGGTTAGGCAATCAATTCCGTTTCACCTTAAAATTGCTTTTGGGTAAAAAATCATTGATTTGGTTAGTGATCCATTGATTTGGACAATTAATCCATCAATCTGAGCAATGGGTTTTGGCATTTTTTATTTGTTTGAATCAAAGGGCCATCCGTTCAAACCTGATGGTAGGACTATTTGACTTGGGAACCAGTTTCTAAAAATGGTTCCGTTTTCGGTCCGATTTTAAAACCTTGAAATAACCAAATGTTTATAGGTTGAATATAATTAGCATTAAACCCCCATTTTCCCATGTTCTTTTATTTTTATAAGACAATGACTATTTTAGCTAGGGAAAGTCATCTATTGGAAGGGGCAATTTTGTCCCAACAAAGTGTTGGTGACTTCCCCCATGTGGTAAAATTACCCTTATGGGAGATATGCATCACTTACTCAGGTAAGTGATACATTGATACCTAGTGAGAAAAAAGAAAATGGGTTTTTTGTCCAATGGAAACAACTGTTCTCCCTCCCAAAATACGAACAGACCCTAAATTTGATTGCCAAGAAAGTTAGAGAAAAAAGATAAACATTTATCTTTTTTTATTTTTCTGATAGATCAGGTTTTACACACAGATAAACAAGGTTCCACCGAGATTTGAACTCGGGTTACTGGATTCAGAGTCCAATGTCCTAACCACTAGACCATGGAACCAGTTGACAAAGAGGTCAAAACATTTCTTTTTATTATCTACATGCAATAAAAAGATCAAAGAATTTATCTTTCTATTTTAGTTTAGGCAATATCTACAATGCCGAAAAGGTAAGGGTGATATCGAAATAACTTTGACCAATCAGAACCAAGTTAGTGTATCCTGCCTTTCCAAATCGAACCAAGTTAGGTAGATATAATAAATATTATATATTATATTGGCTTATTTGGTTTTTGGTTCGGTTCGATTGGATTTTTTCTCAAATCGAACCAAAAAAATCGTAAACATTAAAATCGAATCGAACCGAATCTGCTTATTTGATTTTGTTTTCGTTTGGGTAGTCGATGGAGCGCCTCTAACCGTTCAAAAAGAACCTAACATGGTCCAAAATTCGAAAGCTCACAAAAAATCAAACACTATACCAGCCAGCAGCCACGAACGAGGGAAGACACAGTCCCCAAAGTCCAATCTCTCTCTCTCTCTCTCTCTCTCATATTCATAACGAACTATGGCGATATTGTTTTTCCTTCCCGCCTCTTCTACAACCCCCATTTCGTTTAAACCGCGAGAAGGTAGCTCTACAAAACAAAATCTTGCGAGAACTCATCAATGGCGACAAACGATCTCTGCGTGCTTGACGAGCACAAGCGAAACTACGCTAGCCAAAGACGATCTTCTAGGGCTGATTTCAGGCGAAGACAGAGGGCTTAAGACCGAGGGAAACCCTTCGAAGCGGTCGAAGATCATCAAAGCAATCGATGCCATGGCGGTTCTCGGGAAGGATTCAGTTACTACTGGTTCTTCGCTTTCCGCTACATGGAGGATGCTTTGGACTACCGAAAAAGAGCAGCTTTTCATCATAAAGAATGCTTACCTCTTCGGGACTCAAACTGGGGATGTCTTACAGGTCATAGATGTAGAGAGAGGTCTGCTGAACAATGTAATCACTTTCCCTCCGGATGGCGTTTTCTTCGTTCGATCAAACATCGAAGCTGCTTCGTCTCAAAGAGTGAATTTCAGGTATTTGTTTCCCTATAATGTATCAATTGTTTCTTTACTTTTCTCCTATTAATTTTCTTGAGTTTGCTTATTTTGGGCAGATTTACAAGCGCGGTTCTTAGGGGGAAGAATTGGGAGTTCCCGTTACCACCGTTTGGGCAGGGATGGTGAGCGAGTTTCTAGTTTTATTTGGTTTGGAATTTAAATTGAGTTATGTATTAAATCAGAATTTTATTGGTGACGCAATTATAATTGCTTGTTGTGAGATTTTTTTCCCTGAACACCATTCCCCTTCTCTACTATCAAAAACTCCTTCAAGACCCCAATCCAAGTCACCCAGTGAGTCGCCAACTTTGAAGCTACATCTGAATATTGTGGTGTTTAACATTACTTCAATAATTAGGAACTTCAAACTCAGAAAGAATTTTGGCAATGATCTGTCAAGATTACAAAGGTGATATTTTGCCTAATAAAACAGCAAATGGTTTGCACTAAGTTGGCTGTGTTTTCTTTATTCAGTAATGGGCATAATGGCACTAGTTGTTGTCATCTTAGTTATTTCATATGCTTTATGTTATTTACTGGTTCTGCCTGCAATTCAATTAAAAGTTTTGTTTCCATTTCTTAATTATGCAAAACTTTTGGTAACTAGTTTCTGTATACTAGTGCAATATGTAATATTTTACACCTTTTCCCTATATCTCCCTTTTTTTATTCTTTTAAACTATCAGTTTATTACTCAGTTAAGAATACACTATTGACAACGGGGAACTCCTGAACTGACACCATCATTCAAAATAGGGACCATAAACAACCCATTTGGTACTTCTAATTAGGGGTGTTCACGGTATGGTTTGGTACGATTTGTATAAGATCTCAAACCAAGCTAGTAAATTACAGTTTGAGAAATTCTCAGACCAAACCAAACCATTTTAAAATAGAAACCAAAATTGGTCTGGTTTCTAATACGGTTCGGGCCATTCAATTGGGCTTAACCCAATTAGAAATCCCAAATGACATGCATACCTACATAAATAACAAATATAATTCAAATACCAAATTGAAATGTTAACAAGTGCCACCTATTACTATTAGTCTATTATATGAATTACATTCACACTTTATCAAACATAAACAGCTCTTTGGGCATCAAATTACAAGTTAAAATTGAAACAAAAAACAACAATGTATGAAGTACTTACATAGTTAGGAGTTATGAAATATGTTTAAATGTTAAATGAATACTATATATATATATGTTTAAACATATGCATTATATATTATATACATTAATAAATATAATAATTCAGTTTACTGTTTGGTCTGGTTTCTGAAATTCAGGAAACTGGACAAAACCAGAAAAATATGGTCTGAGAAATTCTCAGAGCAAACCAAACCATTTTAAGGCCAGACCAGACCAAACCACCAATTTCAGTTTGGTTTGGTGATCTGAACCATATAATGAACACCCCTACTTCCAGTTTGTTTATTAAACCTGAATCCTTATCTCAATTCATTTAGGTGGTAGATTTCATACATAAAGGAGTATAATTTGTTCCTTTTATAATTTTAGGTATGTCCTGGAATTCCATATGGGTGGGGGATTCAATTTTACGTACTCTGACACAATTTCCACTGAACAGATAGCATCTTTCAAAAGGAATGGTCAACTTGACATCCATAAGGTCTCTAATCCATGGATCCTCCGATTCAAATGCTCATGATTTATTCCTCTCCAGTGATGTCACTGACTTCTCTTGTTGGTTAAAAGATGCCATTCACTATTATAGTTGGTTAACCAGTTTCATAGAATCTTCTGTAAATCTTGTTTATAGCTAGCTCTATGCTTAAGGGGGTAGGAAAAAGTAAGTAGTGTTGTAACTTTAGGGTCATATATTTTGTGGACAATCTATTTGAGACAACTTGCATTTAGAACTTAGAAGTAGCTAAATCCCCAAATGCTTTTTCATTGTACAAAGTTTGAGCATGAGTTGTGAGTTTGTTTTCTCCTGTAGAATGAGACACATAGAAATAGTCTTTATGGGAGGTTAGCATACGGTGCATACCCCAATTTTTTGCTGCATTGTATTGGCTTGGATTTTTTTTTGGTTCCATGGGACTACACGATGAGGGGGGGGGGGGGGGGTTAGACAGTTATGTAATTTTACAATCTTTTATTATATAAATAAATAATTTGGGGTGGGCAGTTAGAGAGACCAGACCGAAGTCCTACTGAGCCGAACCCTTCTCTCTCTCTCTCTCTCCCCCCTATTCTCTCTTTTCTCCACTGTTCTTATTACTGATTTCTGCTACCATAATATTGTATCGTTTTCAGCTTATTTTCATGGTATCAGAGCACCGTTGATAACCTGAATTGGTTATTTCTTGTCTAATCAATCTGTGCATAGAAGTTCTCTTCTTTTGCGCATAGAGGAACATAATTAGTGCTGGTGTGACGGATCAGATCAAGGAAAAAGAGGCTTTTATTCCTCGGTGAATTAAGTTCCTCTACGTTCAAAGAGGGCTCTGTAATGGTTAGTTGAGGTATGGTTTCTGCTGACTATTGATTACTTTTATTAGTGGGTATGATGTGGTTGAGAAACCTGATACCACAGGGGTTGTTTCATGATCTCTGTGAGTCTGGTTGCTGTTTTAAAAGGGTATGGATGTGTTATGACTTATGAATAGAAATTTTGTTTTAAGAAGTTGATTATTTGGAGTTTTAAGGCTGGTGGTGGGTTCGGTTGTGTGGATTAGACTGTTGGTGATCAGTTTAGAAGGTTCTCCATTTCAGCTTTTGTTCCTATGGCTTCTAGTGGTGAAATAAATATTGGATCTTGATAAACCTGTATTTTTATTGCTGTTCAAATGACTTCAGTCAAGTTGAATGGTGTGAATTATGTTCCTTGGACAAAGTCTGTTGAGGTTTTACTTATAGAAAAAAGAAGCTGAAGTATATTAAGGATCCCAAGCTAGAAAGTGGATTTGATGGTTACAATGATTGGGTGCAGGAGAATGCCTAGATTTTGACATGGTTGTAGAACAGTATGGAAAATTACACCAGTGTAAATCTTATGTTTCTAGATACAATCAAAGAGATCTAGGATCACATGAAGCAGCTTTGCTCTGGTCAAGACAATGTTACCAGTATTCATCAACTATACTAGGAGTATTTTCTTCTTCAATAGGGAGATAAAAATGTGGAAGAGTATTATTCATCCTTGAGGAATATTAGGAATGATCTGAATCTGTATCAGCCTCTATCTATAGATTTGAAGGTACAACAACAGCAGAGGGAGCATCTTGATGTTGCAAGGTTCCTATCTGGCTTGAGATAAATATAAGCCAGTACATGTTCAAATTTTGGGCAGCAGTGATATTCCATCCTTGTTTGAAGTGTTCTTAAGAATTAAGGAGAGTTAATAGTTCATAATGAGAGTACATTCCTGCTTCAAAGAGGTTAGCCTTACTTGTGGCTAGGCGTGAAGGAGCTGGTTGAGGTGTATGTGGCAGAGGTTGGTAAGAGGTGTTAGACATGGTTCTAGAGTTGGTTGTGGAGGTGTGGAAGAGATGGTGGTAATACTAAGGGTGGTGGTGGTGGATGCGGACGTGAGGGACATACTGTTAACTTTTGTTATGATCCCTATGGCCCATCATCGATTTGGGTTAATCATGCCTTAGTTGGAGAAGAACCCAGTCGTGTTACCTTTATTGATGATATATCTACATGTGGAGTTGGGAAGGAGAAGGAAATAGTAACATCACCCATGAGGAGTATGAGAAACTTTGTCAACCCTTTTCTTCTTGTCACCCCTTTGCTAAATTAGGTATAGCGTGCCTTGCCTCTCATATTCAACTAGCCTCCTAGGTAATAGACTTGGAGCCTCAGATTACATGATTGAGTTTCTAGATTTGTTTACTTCCTTGTCTTCTCTTTCCACATCTCAGAATATTATCTTGCCAAATGGTGCTACTTCCTCCATATTTGGTATTGGTAATATATCTCTTGCTTCTGATTTGACCTTGCCATCTGTGTTATGTGCCCAAGTTTCTCTTTGGACTCATGTTTGTAAGTTAGCCAAGGCCCTTAATTGTTCAACCTCATTTTGTCCTTCATATTATGTTTTCTAGGATCTCAAGATAGGAATGATGATTGGTGGAGGGCATGAAGTTGGAGGATTGTATTATCTGGATGCTAGTGGTTCATGGAAAGCTCTTGACTCATAACTTACTCCAAACTAGTGAGTAGTGATACTATCACTTGGGATGTCCATATCTCTCAGTTTTGAAGCAGTTAGTTTCTATGTTAGGGTCCATTACAGAGTTAGAGTGTGAGCTCTATCCACTTAGTAAGTACCTTAGAGCATCCTTTGTCAAGAGATGTTAGTATAGTCTTGAGTCCTTTTTTCATTAGTTCATTTTGATGTCTGGGGTCTGTGTCATATGGCGGTTTACAATGGTTTTAAGTACTTTGTAACCTTTATCGATTAATTTTCAAGTATGACATGGATTATTCAATGAAAGATTGTTTTGATTTATTCTCTGTCTTTGTTTCCTTTATGCTAAAATTCGGAATTAGTTTGGTGTTTCTATTAAAGTATTTCGTTCTTATAATGTAAAATAATATTTTCAAAGTGGATTTCTATCTTCTGATTTTCATGATATTATTCATCAGTCTTCTTGTTTATACACATCACAACAAAATAATGTGATTGAACAGAAGAATCGTCACTTACTCGATATTGCTTGAGCTTTACTAATTCATATGTTAGTTCTTAAGTTTTGTGTAGTGGTGGCATTCTTTTTTGATCAGTAACAAGAAACTTTATTAATGATATTAAACTATGTGAAACTTAAGGTACAAAAGGGGAGGTAAAATGTCTTAACTCCTCACCAACAGAATACAATGGAAGAAAGTCAAAAGTTAGCCCAAAAAATAGATTCCCTATTCACCCCTTGTTTGGCTAACCCATCAGCAAATGAATTAGTAGTCCTCTTTACCCAGCTGTAATGCAACACAATATTCCTACTCAGCCATTTGAATTTTTTCTTCTCATTGTTATAATTCCACAAACCACTGTCTTCTTCCTTTAGCCACCTAATCACCACCTCCGAGTCACCTTCAATGCCTTCCTATATCATATGCCTTCTCCCTTCTTGAAGGCAAGTTACCTTTTCCCCTTCTTATTTCCTTTTTCTACTTGTTTTCCTCTTCATTCTTGTGTCTTTAGTTGGTGTCTGTTTTGTGCACAACCTGGGTCCTAGAATTGATAAGCTTGATTCTTGATCTATTAGATGTATGTTTGTTGGTTATTTTTGTACATAAAAGGGGTATAAATGCTATAATCCCATCCTTATAAGTTAAAAATCCTTTGCTGTTTGTGATGTTACACTCTTTGAAACCTTACTCTTCTACTCAGGTAAGGATCCCTCACCTTCTGTTCCTTTTTCATCCTCCATTGCTGATCTATTTATTCCTTGTCCCTCTCTTGAGGATCCCATACAACCACCAATTTCCAGAGTGTACTCTAGATGTGAAAGGGAGCCTGATGTTCCTACTCTAGTGCCAACTCCAACTTCTGATCCACCATTGATGGGTCCTTCACCATTTCAGTTAAACCTTCTCATTAAGTGTACCTGTACTAGTCATCCTATTTCCTATTATGTTTCTCTTGCTCACATGTCTCCTAGCCATTAGTAGTTTGTCTCGTTTCTTTTGTTCCCATACCTCACTCTGTATAGGAAGTTCTCACATTTCTAGACTAGAAGAGGGTGATGGATGAAGAATTCCATGCTCTTCAACTCAATCATACCTAGGATCTTGTTTCCTTATCTCCTAGGAAGAAGGTAGTTGGATGCAGGTGGGTGTATATAGTTAAACATCAATAGGATGGTAGTGTTGAAAGATATAAAGCTCTTTGTTGGCTAAGGATTATACCCAAAGCTATGCTATTGACTACTTTGAAACCTTCTCTCCTGTTGCTAAGTTGGGTTCAGTAAGGGTGATAATTTCACTAGCAACACACTTTCATTGGCCATTGTTTTAGCTTGATATTAAAAATGCCTTCTTTCATGGTGAATTTCTAGAAGAGGTATATATGGAGCAACTCCTGGATATATTGCTCATGGGGAGGCGACAAAGATGCGTAGGTTAAGGAAAGTGATTTATTGGTTGAAGCAATCACAATGAACAGGTTCAATACTATGGTGAAAGAGTTTGGTTTGTGCCAATGTAGTGTTGACCACTCTATATTTAGTAGAGATACTTTGTTTGGGAAGATCATCTTGGCTGTTTATGTTGACGATATAGTCATCATAGGTTGTGATGTTGCAAGGAATTGGTGAGTTGAAGCAATTTTTATAGTAGCAATTTTAAGACCAAGATTCGGAAAACATGAAGTATTTCTTAGGAAATTAAGTGGCAAGATCAAGATGGGGCATTTCTCTATCATAGAGGTATGTACTAGATTTGTTGGATGAAGCAAGGCTGTTAGGGGCTAAGTCAATTAAAACTGACATGGCTCCCAATGTAAAATGAATGACAACTAAGGGGAGCTACTAGATGACGCTGGGAAGTATAGGAGATTAGTGGGAAAACTTATTAACCATAATTAGACCAAATATATCCTTCAGTGTGGGAGTTTTGAGTCAGTTCATGTAGAGTCCTAGATCTGGTCATTGGGAAGTTGTTGGGGTATTGCATTACTTAAAAGGTGCTCCAAGTCATGTCTTGTTGTATAAGAAAGGGGGAGAGTTTGTCACTGGGAAGGTATTCGATGCAGATTGGGCATGGCCCTTAGTGGATAGGAGGTTCATCATAGGTTATTGCACTTTCCTAGGTGGGAATCTTATCTAGGAAGAGTAAGAAGCATAGCATGGTTGTAAGAAGTAGTGCTGAGGTAGAGTATATGGCAATGGCACACACTTGTGAGTTGATGTGGCTGAAACATCTTCAAGAGATAGGGGTACCCATTAGAAGTCCCATTAAGGTGTTTTGTGATAACCAAGCTGCTGTTCACATTGAGTCCAATCTAGTGTTTCATGAGAAAACTAACATATTGAGGTGGATTGCCATTTTATGAGAGAGAAAGTTACAAGTGGTGACATTAGCACTCCTTATGTAAGGCCATAAGATCAGTTAGTCGATCTCTTTACCAAGCGTTTGGGTTGTGTGCAAGAATGGACTATATTTGTAACAAGATAGAGCTCTATGATATTTATGCTCTAGCTTGAGGGGGAGTGTTAGAAGTGTTGCAGCGTATGTTTTTCTCTTAATATTTTAAATAGGGGCAGTTGTGTAATTTTACAATCTTTTATTATATAAATAAATTAGGGCATCAGTTAGAGAGATTAGATCGATCTCCTACTGAGCCAAACTGTTCTCTCTCCCTAGTACTGATCTCTGATACCAGTTCTCTCTATTTTCCTTTGAATATTGTATCAATTTCAGGTTATTTTTAGGGGGTAACCCACCCCCTAACCCTGGTGCAGGCGGGATTTGATCCCAAGTCTCCACCACGACCAGCTAGAGGCCTTACCAGCCGATCCAGCTGGCATCTACACTTGGATTTGGTGCTTGTGTTCCTCTCCCTCTCTTAAGTCTTATGGGAGGTTATGATAACCCAACATTTGTCTCCACTAAATTGGCTTGGATTTGATTCTGTGTGTCTATGTGCATGTTGTGTATTTTATATGGTTATATATGCTACCCATTTTATCTATGCGTGTGTTGTGTATTTTATATGGGTATATATGCTGCCCATTTTATTTGATGTATAACTAAGGAGAACAATGTACTTCGAAATAGAAATGGGAACTAAAAGAGAACAAAAACTAGTTAAAAGATCCATGGTGATCTCATGTGATTGTTCATTGTGCAATATTTGCATCAGTTTTGGCAGGTCCATCCTCTACTTTAGTTCTCTATTGTTCTTAAAGCTAATTCTCTAGGCCAGTAATGTGAATCTTATCTATGCAGGTTTGAATCTGTCTACCTTGATGATGAGATTCGTGTTGTAAGGGATATCCGTGGAGATTATTTAGTTGTTGATCGTGCTCCTTATCATTGGAAAGAATGAAAAGTAAGAAGTTGGTAACTCATCTTTGACTTTTTCCCCTTCTTTTGATTGTGGTTCTTCCATAAGGCAGGGTTCACCTTTATTCTGAAGCTAATGAACTTATTTGGCTGTGTGAACAGGTCTACTGTATGGGAATATGTCTGTTTCTAATTTTCTGTAAGGTGTACTTGTAATACATTTGTGTTTCCTTGAGCTGCTGCGTCCTCCATGGTCTTGAACGAAAGGTTAGGACTTTAATTTAACTTCATTTTCTATACAAAGAGAGAAAAATTCTCACTACGAAGATCCACCGGGTGCTGATGTCAAAGAGATGACCTTTGAGACATGGAAATATCAGGACAATCTAGAGGAATCACCTTATCTGATCCTCCTAAAATGCAATATCTACTTGTTATTCGGTTTTCTTTAAAAACAACTTATCGATTTAGTCTGTTTCACTGATCTCATCACCACTTTGATGGTACACATCTTGTAAATGTGATTGCTCCTACATTGGTATTTCATGCACTTTTTTGTGCAATGGACAGTCCAAGATGTAGGGGCCATTGCTTGGTGAATGGTAAAGACTTGGGCTAAAAAGTGTAACAATGCAGATTCTGATAACTGCCACTTCATGCATGGAAATGCTGAAAGTTGTGCATCTAGACCACTCTTAAGACCCCATTATAGCTGGGACCAATATTGGGTAATGGTCCATAGTGGCCAATCAAAGATGTATTCCTTTCTTGATGGTTTAGATCTGTGAGAGTACATCACAGATATATTCCTTTAGTAGAGAGGATCAAAACAGCCAAACACCATCAATCATGGTGTTTAGAATACTTGGGCAACAAAATTCTGCCTCTCCTCTCCCTTAAGAGGAAAGTGGGTCTTGATTATGTGAAGGCAGTGTTCGTTTCATATGTGAAAGAACATACACCTGGTATGAGGGTGGCTATGAGAGTATTGGTGGACTGGTATTGTCTGTTGGTAAGGTCATGTCCAAACCAAGCTTGACATAAACACACACATGCACATCCAAAGGTGGGACTGCTGTCCAATTTTTTTGTCATTAAAATGCCCACCCATTTCTTCATTTAGGGTATTAGTTCTGACTTTACATTTTCCATCCAGAGGACTGCTTATGTCTTTCCATGGGCTTCAACATCAGTTTCCCAACTTGAGAAGATAGTTTCCCTGTTTTCATTAAGGGAATCCATTTAAGTGGTTTTTGTTGGAAAATGGGGTCACTGTAACTTTGGAGGAGAAGCTCTGAGGCGCGTCTGAAGACACTGTCTTTAGAATGTTATTTGCCCCCACTCAGTTTCACTGAGTTTGCTGTTGGGTTACAGGCAAATCCGTTCCCATGATACAATAGAGCCTTGGGCGAGAATCTGCAACCAGCAAAGTTGAAAAATCTCCGGAGAAACCTTCTGTGAGACTGTAGCAGACCGGATTGAGAGAGAGAGAGAAAGTGGATTTTGAAAATGTGTGTTTTTGAAGACTGATTCATGCTCCTTAAATAGTTTATGAAGAGGTATGAAGAAAAGGTAGGTGCTGGTTCAGAGAAGGCACTTTGAACAGTCACAATTTCAAACATTGTGACTGTTTAAAAAGTAGTTAACAGTTAATGACTGTTAATTTTGAATTGTGCCTCTTGATCACACCCGATCGAATCGTGACCGTTGATCTCATCAACGGTGATCAATGGTCAGCATCGCACCAAAACCAAAGCCACCCTTCGCGAGCCACGCGCGAAGTGCGAGCAAAGTGCGCCTCATTGCGCCGCACACACGCGTGCGCACGCATTGCGCGGTATCAAACCCCCATACTCTCCTCTACTATTTCTAAGGAGTGTAAATCAGCTCCTATTAAAATACTAAAAACAAAGCTTATAATTTTCCAATGTAGGACAAGTTCAAAACTGGGTTTTGTAAGAGAAGCTAATTTTTCAATAAAGTGTGCAGGTGCAATTTCTCATGTAATTGACCAATCAAACCCATTGGATTTAATCTCTTATGAGATTAAAATCCAACAGTTTTGTGCTGGGGTTTTAGGCCCACTATAGGACAAACTTGGGCAGAGCATCAAAAATTGATTTGTTGGAACATGTCTATAGTCCAGATCCTACTCCATATTTTTCTTGCTTCTCTGCTCATACGTGGTTTCGCATGTGGTCTTCTTCACCACTGGATTATAAACCTCTTTATATAACAGAGGGTTTAACAACATTTGTTATGCTGCTTCCGCTGTACCTTTGCATGTGCAATGCACACACGACTGTCTCTCTTTCATGTGGTTTATATGACTAGATTCTGAGTGCCACTATTTGCTAACTACAGCATCTCGTTGTTCCTTGTGTTTTTTGTAACATGTATCCATATTGCTGCCATAAACTTGGATTTATGTCTGCAGGCTTGCATTTAGCAGACTGGATGATGATGATGATGATGATATATATATATATATATATATTATGAAGGATGTCCAAGGAGGTCATTTAGTTGTCAATCTTGCTCCCTTGGAAAGAATAAAATGCAATAATGTGGTAATGACCCATGCTATTTTCTGAGTTCTGCAATCCTTTCCGTGTTCTGTAGACTAACATGCCAGTAATCTTTGTTACCATGCCTTGACTGTACAAACTTCATTCTTCTGAAACTTTCATCTGTTTTATCATTCACATCTCCTTAATCTTTGTTTTAAGACAATAGTATTATTCTGAATTAATTTTGTGATATTATTCTTGGATAACTAAGTTGGCTTGTGACTTTTATCAACCCTTGACAATTTTATCTGGCCTCACCAGGAATTATCTCTTTGTACACAAATATATAACAGGAGGCAAAGGTTTAATTAATTTAAGTCTCGGTGCTAAAATGTGAAAGTTCACCAACTTGGCTGTTAATATTCTTGATATTCCCTGGAGATGGAACTCAAGTTTTCATAGATATATTCAGCATATCAGATAACCAAATTTAAAAGAAGTTTTCTCCTCTTTTCTTTTCATTTATTTTTTATCAACTAGTTACCAATTTCCTGCAGATCTTTAGTGATTTTACATAAATGATATATTTACAAGATACTTATCATTAAAAAAAAAAGAAAATACAAGATGCCCATAGTCCTTGTCAAGCAAGTTGTAAAGGGTGTCCCTCTTTAGTGGGCAGGATGAGACTTTGAGTCCACTACCACCTACCCACTGCAATATACTGGTTGCAGGCTACCTGAAACACCTAATGACCAACCGAAAAAAGAAAAGAATGCTGCTGCTTATTTCATTCCCTTGGATGCAGACTGCCACATGCAGTAGCTTATCAGTATGCTCTCGCCTGATGAACAAGGACTCCATAATATCACCGTGGACATCTCATGACAGACCAACAATCCTTTTGTAGATTATACCATATATGCTGTTAACTTAAGCTCATTGTATCTAGATACTTTATTTATATTACTTTTTATAGGTAAACTATTTATATTAATTCCATGTTACCTATGTGAGCTAAGATTACCGAGGGTTCCTCTGGATCTGTTAAATTTTGCAATGTTTTTGTTAGGCTTGTATAGAGGGAGATTTGCTTTTCCATATATTTAGTTGAAAATGAATGTTTATATAGTTCTATATCAATGGTTATCTTTAAGCCCTCTTTCTGATTAAGCTGACTTAAAATGTGGTTAAAATTTAAGTACTTGTAGAAATAAAAAGAAAAGAATCATTCCGGGCTCTAAATTATAGAAAGTAGGGCATAATGGTGGGGAATCTGGACTGTTATCCACTGTTGTAATTGTTATAACAACAGTTAAACAGGCCATGTACTTATAAATAAATGCTTAAATTTATAGTTAAAATATAATGTGGTACTCGAAAAAGTTGGCATGTTTTATGAAATTAAAATTGGCCATTATTAACAGCTGAGAAAAAGTGGATAAAGACCATAGAGCAGAAGAAAAATCAGTTAATAGTGTCCAAATATTTAACCATGGAGCATGAACAGGGAATACTATATGTCTATATCCATAGAAAGAAAGAGGAAAAGGAGGGAAACCTGCGCAAGATACGCTATCTCTACCCATTCCTTGCATGCAGAATTTGCTATAGTCAAGAGTGTACTGATGGTTTCTTTTTCATTGAGTATATTCTCCAGAAATTTCTGCCTTACCAGAAGAGTTTATCAAAACCATGGACAGATACTACCATTAGCTACAAGACATTGAAATGCATGTGACCAGAAGCTATTAGGGGTACATGAGCTTTAATTTTAAACGACCTACTGGCTACTGCTGCTGATTTAATGGCAGAAAGTGCATCTTTTTATGGCAGGAGCTTTGCATTATCTAAAACTTGATACTTATAAAAGGAAAGCAGTTGCTTTTTTGGCAGAATCTCAGGGACGAAAGAGCACCAGCACCAGCACCACCCAAAATGCAAATATAGTGAAGAAAATATTCCAAAATCCAAATTTCATCCTAGTGCACACCCACCACCATCAGCCAGCCGTATGATTCCTTCATTCTAGCTCCCTTAAACATTACCAGGGTTGACATTCTGGGTTGTGATTGAAATCATTGGTCCCAATCACAGATGCTTAAAGCATCTACACCAAACATATTCACACAAAGAGAGTTCCAGAGAGAGACATATTTGGCCTAGAAGATTTCCCAACCAATGAAGCCTCCTTAACACGTCTGCACATGATATGTTGATGCCGGAGGGAGCATGAAGTTTCATGCTAGGCCACTTGTGGGGGGTGGTTCATGCTTGTGTGCGGGCCATGGTTTCGTCTTTGTGCCTATGGTTCTCCTCCTCCCCCCAGGCCCCAGTTTTCTCAAAGTTATGCTGCTACCTGCTATTGACTTCATCAGAGCAGAGCGATGCAATTGGGAACTACGGATTACTTCTCATCAATAGGCCAAGAGTTTGAGTAATAATAAAGAATCAAAATACACGTATTTAGTATAATTCCCACCCAAATAATTAACGCATCTCTGTAGCTCTAGTTCTGTTACTTCTGTACCCACTCAGTCCTCCCCAACATTTGTATTCTTTTGTTGGTTTCTCCTTCACGGCTTTATTTAGTTTTAATTTTTTAGTTCCTTTTACTAGAAGCATTGGGTTGGTTTTCTTTTCTTTTCTTTTTGGGGAGGGGGAGGGGGAGGGGTGGGGGGGTCAGTATGCTCTGTTTTTCTTTTGGGAACATTTTCTTGTCCTTGACGAACACAAAAAGTTGCCTATGTACCGGACTCCTTTTTCACTGACTAGGCCCATCGTGAAGGTTCAGCCGATGGCCGGGCCCACTTCTTTCATTCGTGGCTGGCCCATACCCTATTATTTGCACGCCAAGAGTTGTTGGACTGCAAGTCTGCAACTTGTGTGGGGTGGGGTGGAGGGTATCTCGATTTTGACTCGATCTACTGCTACTGGTTAAATTTATTAAAGGAAACTATCTATCTATCTATCTTCATTATTACCCATTTTGGTCATTGTCATGTTTTATGACCAAGTTATCGCAGAGTGGTCCTTGATAACTCTGTCTCTGATTAAGTCTAAAACTGGCTTCACCTTTCACTGAAAATAGGTTAAGTTTAGTCCTCTAACTCAGTCTCATTAGTTGTTTATTTTTTGGTGGATTTAAGGAGTCCGGGTTGGTTTATCTCCCAACTCTGAAGCCTTCCCACTGATTGGTTTTACAGTTTTGTGTCAGAATAAGATTGTCCTCCTCCGATACCCAAATGGGTCAAATGGGTTATGATTAATAAAGTTGGAATGTCTTCCAGCAATCTAGAGACGACGTGAGGTTGAAATTTCAACAGCCACTAACACTGAACCTAATCAGTTACCATTTCAGGTTGTAAGTTGCAGGCTTATCAACTGTGCAAAGAAAGAAGCAGGTGGGGGTGGGGGTCCTATGTCCATCATTGATGAGATGAACCACCTTGTAGGTGGTCCGTGGTCCACGAGCCTGAACCCTTAATGGGGCTGAACAATCAGGAATTTCGTTTATGGAGTTCACATCTGTGCCCCATAAGGGGATGCCCCACAGCACATCCCCGCCATGCATTGGGAACATCTCCCGATGATTGTACTAGAAATGATGTATCATTGAGAGATGTTCCCAATACACGGTAGGGATGTGATGTGGAATGTTGTGGGGTGCCTCCTTGTCGGGAGCAGATTTGAACTCCCATTTATGATACCAATAATCCCTTTGAAAAAAATGGGCAAAAAGAAAAGAAGACGACAGTGGAACTCTGTGTCAATGAATGAGAATTTCAGCTGAGGCTCAACGAATGAAGTCCACAAATGATGAATGAATGTAAGTAGTTGTGTCAATGAACAAGCAAGCGTTTATGCTTGGTCTTGTCCTCCCCTGCACAAGTCAATGACTACTTGGTCGTTCTTCATGGCTTTCATCTCCTAAGAACGTCATATATAAAGGAGATCTAGTGCATTAGAAATCCATCCAAAGTTTCCAAAAACTCTTCATTGCTTCAAAACCCAACAAGAAAGGAAACTCCAATATATCAACCTCCGTCCTATGAAGGGAACAAAAGAAGCTGTTTCAAGTAAACAGAGAAGGACCAATACGAAGCTACGAGTTTAAGATTCAGAACCTAAAGAGAGGTAAGAGGTGAGAGTCTAAGGTTTAAAGTATGATACACTCCGACAAGGGCAGAACCAGGGTGGCAGAGGGGGCCATGGCCCCCCTATGCCTTGACAATTCCCACAATACCCATTTCAACCTCACTTATATTTTGATCTTCTTACTCAAAAACCTATATTTTTTATACGGTGATTCATCGATACGATACATATGGGCCGGAATGAGACGAAATTTTAAACTTTGTAGAAAATGTGATAGAAATAGAGGGATGGGTTTCATCCATGCTGCTTATCTTAATAATTATTTCACAGTTTTCACTTGAATGGATAGATCAATTATCAATAGACTCAATGACCCTAATCAGTCTTTACCCAAAAAAAAGTATTAAGTACTGGTCCCTGATCCCTTTATTTCACAATTTTATCCCGGGTTGAATTTTGCTAAATGAGATCCGGGTCCCTGGTCCCTTTCCTAGCTCGATACCAACCCGTAAAGTATTAAGTATTGGTCCCATATTGCACCCTAGGCTTGAATGTAACAAATTGACGGACAACAGAAATAAACGGGCCGAGCCAGAGTAAACGGGTTTACCCTTTTGGTTGTAGAGG
Organism: Nelumbo nucifera; assembly: GCF_055504915.1. Lineage (NCBI taxonomy): Eukaryota > Viridiplantae > Streptophyta > Magnoliopsida > Proteales > Nelumbonaceae > Nelumbo > Nelumbo nucifera. The sequence goes on from NC_142654.1 coordinate 29,126,135, forward strand.
CTCTCGTGGTCTCAGACCCGGCCCGGCTGTAGCCGAACCAGTCCACCGAGACGAGTGTAGGTTGTACACGTGTTGGCTTCTGAATACATGGGGTACCTAGTATCTATGAATATAGAACAGTGGCTTACGTCCTTGGGTGTTGGGTCTACAGTAGCCCCAGAAGAAACCAGAAGGACAAATGTATCCCTTCCGGGTAACGACAGGAAATACTCTGGAAGTTGACCATTTTTGCCTTGTCAAGACCTCTCACTTTTTTTTCACCGTATAACAGGAAAAGAATTGTTAATGGCGATCGGTGGAGAGAAACCACAAAACGACAAAAAAAGAAAAGCTGAGACAGGCAAGAGATAAAATCTCTTTTGAGTTATACGGAGGCTTAGGTAGAAAGTAGGGGACACATGCGTCTTTTCTCCCAACTAATTTTAAGGTTTCTACTTTCTCTCTCCTTTCTCGTTTTTCTACAACCCGGAGAGCTCCCAACCCCTCTCTCTCTCTCTCTCTCTACTAACTGAAAACGATTGGAAGCAAACCTGTAGTCTAGTTGTCCATATGTACATATATAAATATATGACGATATGGCCACCGACTCAACCTTGTTCATTGCTTCTTCTTCCTTTATTTACTCCTGTTAGTCTTCTTGTTGAGTCTCTTCTTCTTCTTCTTACTCCTCCTCCTCCCCTCTTTCCTTCTTCTGTACAGAAACCCAAGCTTCATAAATGGTGGATCTCCAGACTGTTTGTTGCATGTGCGGCGATGTCGGTTTCTCCGACAAGCTCTTCCGTTGCATCAGATGCCGCCATCGTTTTCAGCACTCGTAAGGGCTTCATCTTCATCGTCATCGGGTCCTAATTTCATCATCATCACCATCATCCCAATCTCTGATAAACAAATATCATCATTTTCTTCATCACTCACAGACGACGCCCATCAATGAATTTTATCCTACATATCATCATCAATCACACCCATCATCATAAACACCGCCTTAAGTCCTCAACTACCAACATCATTATTCCATCAGGATCCCGTAGATCGTCAGGGACTGATTGCCAACCAAAGTCATACTTACCACCACCACCACCACCACCATCATCGCCATAGTCTTTGGGTTAATAGTGATCTTAGTTTTCTGGTATTATTACCAGTCTTATTACCGTGGGGACTGTAGTTCCCACATCACTAGATTCAAGTTAGCTAAGTGTTTCTGCAAATCCACAGGTACTGCAGCAACTACTACAACGAATTCTCGGAAGCCAATGAATTGTGCGATTGGTGCCAGAGCGAAGAGAAGAGTGCAAGGCATGGCGGTTCATCGAAGAAGTTGGTCGGAAACGACGCCGGAACGACGAGCAGGTCTCACTATTCCGGGGACAAGATCAAGCAACTCGAACGAGAAGACAGTTCCGACAAGGGGAAAAGCCCGGGTAGCGCTCCTTCTCCAAGGCATACTACACGCAGGTACAAGCTTCTCAAGGATGTAATGTGCTGATGAGTGAAGAAAACAGACTGTATTCTGTTAACGTGTGTGCATGTCACCGACCAGTTTCCTTAATCACAAGTACCTAGCTTTAAAATTTAAATTCTTCGATCTTCTCTCGAGCTTTCCTTCCAAGAGTTTTTATTCAATTTCTTCTGTGGCTTGCGCTGTGTCTTCAGATGATCGAATCAAAGTATTAAACGATAACCAAGACTTATAATGAACCACTATCTCATCGCTGTCTGATCACTAGCTAGTTCTGTAAGAGGAAACATTGATTAATCCTTAATTCAGCTAACAGCTTCTCTAACTTAATGGGTTTAGGGGTTTAATTTGTTTCCATTGTATCCACCGACCTGAACAGAAGTACAATGGTTACCACAACTAGGATATGATCGACCCTTCTTTTCCTTTTTTAACTGTAACCCAGAAAGCTGAAGAAGAATTCATGTTGGCTTTCGAATCTTGAAATAACTAGCTGTCACCATGAACTTACAGTAAGTTCTGGTAATTTGTTGCAGAAATATAAAGAAAGGGGCGATTAGTATCATATCATATTCTTTTGATATATGGGTGAGCATGGAAAGCAGTTTTAGATTGATGGGGGTGTCGTTGGAACCAAGTTTCCTTTATAGGGTAGGGTTTGTAGGGCCTGTAGGGTTTATCTGTGTCACACTGGGGTTCTTGGAGAAGTTGCACCCTCATTGCTGTTTTGGGATTCTTGAGGAGAATTGATTGCACTTCTGTCTCGTATGGCCAAAGGGGGTTCATGGTACCTCAGGATGCCACCTTTTTCAGGTTCATTGAAGGTATTTTGGAGGTCCTCCTCCATAAATTAATGTCTTCTTGTTACAAATATGTACTTTTCTTTTTTTATTAATATTACTCAGAGAGAGAGAGAGAGAGGCAATGCAAAGTTGCAAACTACAAAGCATCTGTTAAATGTAAGTGGGTATTTGAAAATAAAATGGGTAGAGAAGAAATAGAATTTAGAAAGAGTAAGCATCATGTTTACACTAGAGTTTTCTGTTGAATGTGAATGGGTTTTTGAAAAGAAATTGGGTAGAGCAGAAACAGAATTTTTAGAAAGAGTAAGTGCAGGGTGCGTTGAACAAGAAAGTATGGAAGCTAAGAGAGAAATTAAAGAGGTTCTTTTGGGGGGATAGTTGAAACTTGGAAGAAAAGAAAGAGCTATCTAGATAGCTAAACCAGATTGTTGTTTCTTCTTGGCCATTCATTCATTCATTCAAGTCTTGAGACTTGAGAGCTAGCTCTTAATCTTCTCACAAGCTTTCTTTTGCACTCGTGACCCTCCTAATGTGAAATATCTGAAAAGTACACAAGCTGATAAGGCTTCCTTCACTGTTTCTGTTTTGGCCATTTATGAGAAACCAACAAAAGCCCTTTTCGTTGGTCTTGAAATGACAACGAAATCGTGACTTTCTGTACTAGTTTCCTTCCTATCATATCTTGTTGCTTTTATTTCATTCAAATACTGAGCTATCTCTCAACACTCATTCTTTGATCAATAATATTGATAGAGTTGTGATCCAACGAACCCGCTCTCTTTGGGTGCAAACCCTTCTTGTAGTTCAGCCCAACCAGTGATAAACACATAGGGTTTACCCCATGAGAGCGCTTCCATTGGATCATGATACTGATACTAAAACTAGTGATAGATCGATCCTTAATTCATGTGGCTCCAATTTGAAGAGAAGGGAAATTCCATTAAAAATAGAAACATCATGAGTAGTAACCAGCAAAGCCTTTGTTGCTGTCTCGCTCTTTCCTTTGTTCTCAGAGCATCATCAAGACAAGAGTCACATGGCTGCCTTGGACTCGCAGCTTACATCCCTCCATCTTTCCTTATCCCACTTACAAGCAACATAAATTTACAAAACCCAACACAGAAAAACATGATCCAATAGTGTTTTCATGAATTTTATAACTACCCACATTCACATATTATAATCTGAGATAAAAAAAAGGCGACAACAGTTGATGATTTAATACAGATAACGAATCCTTCTCCTCGATGCATTGAACATTAATTCGTTGAAACGATGGATGAATTTCAAACCAGTTTCTGTAACAGATGCATCAGCTAGCTTTGGAATTTGGAGTAACGATTACGTATTGATTGGACGTTTAACGTGACAGAGATCAATAGCCAAGCTCCATGAACTTCAAACACTAACAGTATCCCGCAAGTCAATAGACAGTTATTCGTCTGAGCAACCACCTAGGGTAGGGTCTAACGCCAATTGCCCCGTGTGGAAAATAAGCCATTCCCATGTAAATTAAGGTATGTTTGGTAAGTCTTTTTTTTTTTCTGAAAAATCTGACAACCAAAAGGAATAGTGAGTTTTTATATAACAATTTTGTCAGCCTAAAGATTTTTTGGTTAGAGATGCATCTTTTCGCATAAAGATAAGACTTGATCAAGCAAAGAAAATCCAAAATTTTAGCTTTCTGAAATAAGCTTAAAATTGAGTTTTTCGTGCCTTTTTAGGGCACAGTCTTTCGATAAAAAGATCTTCTCTTAACTAAATGGAAAAAGACCGAAAAATAAGTTATCAGGCTTCTAAAAAACTGACAATCCACTCGAAAAAACACACCAAACAGGGTTAAATGAAAAAAAAAAAAGAATTGAAACCATATATCTGAATTATTTCAGGCTTTAGAGTGAAATTGGTTTGTTAATCATCATGGACCCTTTACATGGAGTTAAAAGAGTCCAAAGTTATGTGATTTTCTAGAGGGGGTCCAGGGGGAGAATGGTAGGTAATTAGTTTCTTAAGTGATGGTGTGATAAATTTTTTTCTAAGTTGAATTAATTAAGTCTCTATGTGAAGAAATCAACTGATGAAATTAAACCCAAATAGAGCTAGACAGGAGAATAACATGTCATAAGGGATTAATTGCTGCAATTTTGTTGATGAACAAGATGATTGCAGTTGTAACACAATGAATTCAGAGCTGAATTATATTGAATGTGGCCATTAGCTAGCTGTCTGTGATATTGCCATAATTTGTTGGTGTGAGTCTCAAGTCCTGATTACCTAAAAAAAGTCATGTGGTTGTGAATGGTGGGAATATAATATCTGTGGATGTAATGACATGTGGATCATTTCTTGAACACGTGGATATCCAAATGTAGATGTCACAAATTTAAGCCACAAGCCCTATCAACCTATTTTCTATTGTGGTTCAAGAAACTGATGATGATGACAACTAACGACTATGACTGTGACCATGACACTCATCCAATTAAAGCCTGATTTTTTAAGGCTTAAATCAATCACTATTTCTTTGTAAACCAAAATTGCCATTTATGCCTTAACTGATGGGGAGTGATTTGGGCACATCCCCTTGCACTTTTTATTTTTTGAATTTTGATAAAGGGGTACTACACCCTTAATGATCATCACTCAAGAGTAAAGAGTACATTGTCTTGTTTAGGGGATATTGACTTGTTTGTTATAACAAAATGGTTTCTTTGTGTTTTCACTAGGGATTAGTCCAATTTATCAACAATGGAATGTGGCCTAATTAAAATTTCCTGGTCAATGAATTAGTCTGTATAGTGAAAGATAGAGGGTGCCTCTTATTAATTACTTCAAATCTGTTTCTCTGAAGGCTCAATCAAACCACTATTTCTTGTCAAGCAAATTCTCATTTATGCCTTAAATGAGGGATTGATTTGGGCACACCCCATATCCCCTTTTTTAATTAGTCTATATGGTGATAGATAAAGGATGCCTCTTATTAATTGCTTCAAACCTATTTTTTTAAGGGTCAATCAATCACTGTTTCTTGACAACCAAAATTCTCATTTATGCCTTAAATGAGGGGATTGATTTGGGCACACCCCATAACCCCTTTTTGAATCATTACTCAAGACTAAAAGAGTACAAATCATGATTAATTTGGGCTGTTTTAAAAGAAAAAAAAAATCCCTCTATATGTTTTGATTTATTTATTATCACAAAATGTTATTTTATTTTATTTTTATTTTTGTCTTTTCACCAAGAATTTGCCTAATTTATCAAAAAAAAAAGGATGTGCCTTAATTAAAACTTGTTGGGGGCTTTGAATATAAATAATCACGCACATGGGGCCCATCTCCCAGATTAATTACCAAGGCTAATGAGAGTCGTGTGGAAGCAAGACTTTAGGGCTTGATTCAGAAGTAAATAATCAATGCACCAGCCACCATTGTTACCAATATAAGCTGGCGTTTGTGACAGCCATTAGAAGATCTGGATGTGACAAAATATGCTACAAATGACAAGAAGCACAGATCGCTATCAGATGCCCAAGAGAGGATTTGATACAAAGACTAGTGGATATATAATTAAGCAATGGCCCCCCCAACAGGGTTAACCACCAACTTCATCACCATCAGATGGGTTTGATCCAACCACCATGATAGATTGATACTACAAACTGTATGGGCCCCAGAATTACTTGGACCAAGAACACATCTACTTAGGTAGACCATCTCAATCACTACTGTCAAATGAATCACCAAGGGTTTATACAACCAATTTGACAGTTGGAGTCTACTGGATCAGCTAGCTAGCTAGCTGCTTAATTGCTTAATAACATGTTGCTCATATATATGCATGGCTAGCTACTTCTCCCCCAAGTATTCAGCTAATTCAGTTTTGAAACTGGGGACGAGCTACTTAATTGCTTAATCAATTAATTCAGCTAATTCAGCGGCTATCAACTAGCAGACTGACATTTCCATGGAAGCCACACAAGACCAATATGGTACACGCCGACGCTGCCCATTTAGTGGCATCCCACCTAGTAAAGAAACCACATTTGCTATGAAAAATGTCATAGCGCCGCACTGAAATAAAGAAATCAAAACCTTTGATGTATTATCATGGCCCCACCTTGAATTAGATGAAGTGACGTCTCAGTGGAGTTACTATAACACATCCAAGGTCATGATTTTCAGTTTTAACCCTACACTACGATACTATCAAAGCAAAAGAAAAGTAGGAAAACTTCTTTTCTATCATTTGATATTTAAAATATGTTTAAATATATTTGATGCTTAAATCATCTTAAATCGATTCAAACCTATTATTACTTTTCAAAAATATACTTCAATTCAATATTAACACAAATGAAATCTAATTTATACGAGATTACATTTTCATACACAATAAAACATGATTAAACAGAAATCCATAATCCATTGCATCACATACATGGGAAATTACAGAAAAAGGGAAGAAAATAAAGGTGAAAGTGAAACCCATAATAAAAAAACCAATCACACACAAAGCTTTCTCAAAGAAAGCCTAGCTTGCTCCATGAAACACACAACCCTTACACGCAACCCAACCCCACGGGAAAGTAGTCCAAATCGGCAACCAAATTAAATCTCCAGACCAAAACTTCAACCCCACTTCCTCTCTCAAGTCTCAACATCTTTTTGTTTCACTTTGTCTCTCTTTCTTCCTAACAAAAACCAATTCTGATGTCTCAACTGTAAATCATGTATTAATTAGTTTTCTTTCTACTTCACAAGCCTCTCAACCACCCAGAAACCGCCCAACTCCATCTGGGGATGGTTTTCCGTCTCTTCAATTCACTCTTTGCTAGGCACCTCCTTCGGTTCTTCCCAGGTAAGAAAAGCGTTTCCATGAAAGATAATCAAGCCAAACACGTCGCAATTGAGCAACCCATGTTGATCATATTCAGTAAACTGTAAAGCCTAATCTTGGTCACCATCTTTGGGCTATTAATGAATGCAATCAGAGAGAGAGAGAGGAGGGAAATGTACAGCAGTCCGTGTAGAACCCAGATAAGCATGTTAGGTAAATGGACCACTGAGTGGGTACGTCCTTTTCTTTCTTTCTTTCTTTCATTTCTTTCTCGTATGTACTGATGGGTTGATGAGTGAATATTTAGGTTGTTCACCCAAAATAACAGCCGGATGCATCCACAGCAGAATCCACACCGTACGATCCGTCACATGCATTCAGATTTTGATGAATTAATACTGGTGCTAATGGCCCACCCGAGAGTGGAATTCTTCAGCCCATCCCCTTAACCAGTCCACTAGGCCCAAATTAGTTCTTCACGGATAAAATGGATTTGGGGTTTCAAGCAAAATATGTACCAACCCTCTACTAACACGATCTCACACTGTACATTTCATATATGGCAGGTCCCACTTTTATAAAGTGGCTCCAATCTCATGGTAAGATGTACCGTGTTAGATCAAATTGGTAGAGGGTTAAAACTGCTTTTTTGGCAAAACATCCCTACTCGTAAAGGTTAGTAAAAGTAAAATGAGGGAAGACCAAATGTAAAGCAGATGGATCAGCTCATTTCTTTTGTTGTACCTTCTCTGTTTTGTCGATTAAGACTCTGGATTGAATGGATGATATGGGCAAAATCTATGCCGTATCACCAGAAAAGGAAAAAATGGGAATCATTAATAAAACAACATATCATAGTTGGCATCTTTGATTAAAATCTTGATGGATTTGTAAAATGTTTAATCAATAAAAAGTAAGTAGACAATGTAATATCTTTAATGTGATTGATTGAAATATTGATTTAACTATAACAAATATTGTGAATGCATCAAAGTTGGACTTGACAACATGTTTTCCTTGATTACTCTATCCATATCACCAAATCTTCTGCTTATTGCCAATGGAGGATCAATTGATAATAAGAACCACAGAATTTGAATTTGGATTACAAAGAACCTCTTTTGATCGATTTGACCCAAGTGTCAATAGAGTAGTTTCATATTTTGGTCACTCAAGTGGCATTAGGTACACTGATTTGAGGTTTTTGGGTTTTCACCAAACATAGCTTTTGACGTTTGATCCAGCTTAAAATGTCAGAAGCCATATCCTCAATTGAAAGCCCACCTAAAAATGTTTTTGACGTTCAGAGTTGATCTAGCCTGGGTTGATGTTTGGTAAAATGAATTAGTTCTGAGCCAAATCATGTTAGTTATTAGTCCACTAACTCGAGCCAAGCTAGACAAAGCTCTCGCCAAAATTTAGGTCGTTATTCACACCTTGTTTGGGCATATGGAGGGGTGATCGATCATGGGATAATCCTACTATTTGTTATAGGGTTGTAATCGATTTAAGCTCTAATTGAATGGTTTTGGCTTGCGTTCGATTAAACTTGATTTGAGTTTGAATCTTAAGGAAGTTCAATTAGTAATTCAAATTTGAACTTGATTAATAAAAAATTTGGCTTAAAAGATCATAAACCTGGCTCGATTAAACATATACATACATACATACACTATAGAATGGAGAATATCACTAATTTTTAGATCGTCCAAAAATGCATTCTTGAATTTTTTTTTCTTTAAACTGCATTTTTTTATTGTATATGATTCCATTATATTGCACTAAATAATTCAGTGACTGGTGGAGAATTTCTCCTGTAAAACGCAGTCTGTTTTCTCAATAATGCAAATTTTACTTAACAAAGAAGTGCAAAATAGGTGAAGTAGGTTCGGCGGTTTTTTCTCTCAAATCTCTACTACTAATCAATTATTTTTAAATGATTTCTTTAACTTACGGAGTAATTCAAGGTAAGTATTCATTAAAATCGGTCTTTAATTTTTTGGTATTATAGGTATTTTTTATATATTAATTAGTTGATTTTTTTTGATATTTTTATTTCTTTCTCTTGTACTTTAACATTGTTATATGTTTTTCCTCTTCCTCTTTATCTATTCACATTTCATTTTCATGCATCATATGGTCTCTCTTGCTGAAAAATGGTTAAATAAAATTTTGTAAAAATGAAAATATAGGCCGAGTTGAAAGGGGCCCACTTTGATTCTAAAATTGTATTATTTTTACATTCAAATTAAAAAAAGGGTTTCTAGCATAGAAGGGCAACTTTTGGGGTTTAATATCAATAAAAGTAATATATTTAAAAAAAAATTCAAAAAATATGTTAACTTTTTAAAAATAATATCAATAAAGGGCAAAAATATTGTTCATCATCTTCTTCTTGCCATTTGTTCACCAGAGCCGCCGTTCGCCGCCACCTGCCACCGCCTCCAACAACGTTGTTAGAGGTGGCCGGAGGCAGAGGTGGCAGTGGCGGCAGCGCTGGTGGTCATTCCTTTGCCCGCTGCCGCCGCCACCACTGTCTCCACCCATCTCTGGCAACGTTGCTGGAAGTGGCGACGTTGGACAAAGAAACCACCAGAGTTGCCGGAGATGGGTGGAGACAGAGGTGGCAGCGACGGCGGGTAGAGGAATGACCACCAGCGCCGTTGCCGCCACCTTTACCTCCGGCTACCTCTGGCAATGTTGTCAGAGGCGACAGCGGCGGGTGGTGGCGAACGACAGCTTTGATGAACAAATGGCAAGAAGAAGAAGATGAATAGTGTTTTTGCCCTTTATTGATATTATTTTTTAAAAGTTAATCTATTTTTGATTTTTTTAAATATATATTACTTTTATTGATATTAAACCCCAAAAGTTGCCCTTATATACTATTACCCCTTAAAAAAAAGTAGTTCATATTTCACATTGTTTAATCAAAAGTCAAATACCATATAATTTCCTTGAGTACTTAAATAAAAATAAGTGAACAGAAAGGCGTTCAACATGTTACACTTATTGGGGTTCCATAGATAGTATTAGTTGAACGCATTGTTGAGAAGGGTGTAAAATACATGAGACTCACAACCATACGCACCACGCACTCTTGACGTGCTTAGGCTGGGTCAGATGTAGTAGACACGTTAGGTAAGCACAATGAGTGAGCATGTAATTGTTGTGTGACACGTCTCAATTAATGCATCTTTCCATTCAAACATTTTTGCTCCATTAGGTATAAATTATCCATTAATTTATTATCTTTGTTAAAATAATTAAAAATAAAAACAATAAAAAAGGAAAACCTAAACGTGTTGGGATTTGAGATTCATTTGTGTTTTCTTTTTTCATTGTTTTCTATTTTTAATTATTTTGATAAAGATAATAAAATAATGGATAATTTCTGCCTAACGGAACAAAAATATTTGAATGAAAGACACATTAACTAGGACATGTATCACACAACTATTACGTGCTCACTCATTGTGCTTACCTAACGTGCCTACTACATCCACACCCACTTAGGCTGTATTTGACATTCCTTATTTTGAGGACTTATCATCTTTTTGTAGTTAAAATACCCTTATGAAAATTGAGTTTTTAAATAGAAAAAGAAAATAAATTCTTAAAATAAGGAATGCCAAATGCAACCTTAGACTTTCGGCTTAGGAAAAGAAGCTGAGCAAATTTCAATTCAAAATGCATATATATGTAAAGTGGTATCTTTTTAAATTCTAAAATGGTGTTGTTTTTAATTTAAATTGCAAAGTAGTCTAGTATTAATTACAAAGTTAATCTAATTTAATTTATTGATTTAACTAAGAAAATCCAAATTGACGTCCTACTTTAAAAAATATACTAGCAGAGGGACCTTGCTCAGCAGGGGCTGGAATGGAATCGTTGACTCGTTAATCCAGTCTCTGGCCAAAAATCGTTGAATCGGTCAATGATTCATTCACTCGAGCGGTTGAACCATCGACCCATTTACTTGTTCAACCCGGTTCCGTTTTATTTTTTTCATTGGGAACCATCGACCCGTTTTATTTTTTTTTCATTGGGAACCATCCTGACAACCGGTTCCGTTTTATCCTAATCTCGGTCCTTAGCCAAAAATCGTTGAATCAGTCAATGACCCATTGACCCAGGTGATCAAACCGTTGACCCATTCAATGGTTTTTTGTCGTTTTTTTTTTTTTAATTTTTGTTGTCAGAACAGGCCATCCGTTCAAACCGAATAGTCAAACCGTCGACCCGAAAACTGGTGGCCAGAATGGTTTTGTCTTCAGGTCGTATGAGTCACACGCTCAAATAACATAACATGTATGGTACTGCTTAATGGACCTCAGACACTCAATTTTTTGCCTGTAATTTTTTTGTCTGAATGGGTCATCCGTTTTTTTTTTTTAATTGCGTACCGTCTAGGCAACCAGTTTTGTTTTACCCCAATCCCGGTCCCTGGCCAAAAACCGTTGAATCAGTCAACGACCCATTGACCCGAGTGGTCGAACGTTACCTATTGACCCATTCTATGGTTTTTGGCTATTTTTTTTTATTTTTTTAATTTTTGTTGTCAGAACAGGTCGTCCGTTCAAACCAGATGGTTGAACCATCAACCCGAAAACCGGTGACTAGAACGGTTCCATTTTTGGGTCGTATGAGTCACACTCTCGAATGATATAACACGTACGATACTGCTTAATGGACCTCACACACTTAATGTTTTGCCTGTAATTTTTGTTATCAGAATGGGTTGTTTGTTCAAATCGTCGACTTGAAAACCGATGGCCAGAATAGTTCCGTAATTTTTTGTTGTCAGAACGGGCCGTCTGTTCGAACCAAATGGTCAAACCGTCGACTCAAAAACCAATGGCTAGAATGGTTCCGTTTTTGGGTCGTATGAGTCACACGTTCGAGTGACATAACACGTATTATACTATTAAATGGACCTCACAAACTCAAATTTATGCCTATAATTTTTGTTGTTAGAACGGATCGTCTGTTCGAATCGGATGATCGAATCGTCGACCCGAAAACTGGTGGCGAAAATGGTTCCGTAATTTTTTGCTTGTAATTTTTGTTGTCAGAACGAACCATCCGTTCAAACTGGACGGTCGAACCGTTGGTTGTCAGAATGTTATTAACAACATTTATCAATAATAGTAAGTAATTAACTATTTAATTAAATAATCGTTAATGATAGTTTTAATAATATTATTTAGTTATTTTTAATGTAACAGTAAATATTAAATTTATGAATAGGATTTATTAACAATATTCATTAAATTAATAATTACCAAAAATAAATTAAATTAATAGTATTTATCAGTAATAGTAATTATAATATTTTATTAAATAATCCATAACAATACTTTTAACAACATTTTTAATATAGCAATAATTACTAAATTTATTAATAGTATTTATTAATAACAATATTTCTAATTTTAATTTAAAGTAAAATTAAAGTAAATATCTATTTATTAACAATACTTATAATAATAGTAATTATTAATTATAATCACTAATTGTATATTTATTAAATTACTGTAATAATCAGTAATTATTATTATAATAATAACAGTAATTAATAACAGTAATTACTGTTATAAATAACAGTAATTAATAACAGATTACAGTAATTAATAACTGTAATAATAACAGTTAAATAAAGTAATTAGTATAACATACTTTACTGGGGTGCTCTCGCGTGAGAATCTACTGGCACGAGTAGATTCCATTTGAGAGCACCCCTATCCTATATATATATATTGTTTAATTACAAATCATACATAATTGAATATTCTAAATCAAATAAAAGACCAGAATTTTACCATGCAAATTGCCACGTGGATGGTGGGTTGCAGATTGTAGGGAGGGCCGTGAAATATTTTTTTGCATAATTACCATGCAAATTTGTTGAGGAATGGGGACCAACACCACTTTTTGTTTCATTAATTGCATAAAAGGCATTTAAATTGAAAAAAAAATAATTATGAAAAAGTAATCAAATTACATAAGTAATTAATTCCTGTTGCATGAATTTTACATAATTTTAACAAAAAATAAAATAAAATTTTAATATATAATGCATTTGTGCAATTTTGGATATTCCCACAATAGGCACTTACAACCCCAAAACTGAGTTCCGATTAGCTGAACGTTTCGGCAGTTCAGTGGGCTGTGGAATCAATGATGAGGTTCCACGCCAGTAATAAATTCATGGGCCCCACCCACTATAAAAGGTGCAGGCCCCATGTATTTTATTATTGGCCTTGAACCTTCTCATTGGTTCCACAACCTGCTAAACAGCCAAAGCGTTTAATTAAACCTTTCTCCTCAAAATTAGGATTGAAATTATTGATTCTCATTAATATTTTTGCCCTTTTGGTTATGCTTCGGTTGCAGTGTAATTTTATTTGCAATAGTACAAATGCATGAGTGAAAATGAAAAAAATGTATATTTTGGTTTACTTTTGTTTTGGGTTTTACTTTGTTGTGATTCAGGTTTTATATTACTTCATTTGTATTACAACTAAACAAAATAAGGTAAAATTTTAAGCAAGAATAAATCAGAATTTGCACCCAAGTCATTTCCACTAATTAGTGCAATTAAATTTGCATTGCAACCAATTACAGCCTTAAGAACATAAAGCTAGTGATTGTTCATTGTGTTTTTTTCCTGAGGAGCTCTTAGGGTTGAAACTAGATATAAAAATTAAACATATTGAGATAGGGGTGCAAATGGACCAGATCATAAATTGATTCGAATTTGAATCCAATCTTATTTTGATGGATTCAGATATCCCTTTGTTGGATTTTCAAATTGGATTGGATCGAAAAGTATGATTTGTTTAATAATAAGATATAATACGAATAAACTCATATATGCTCTGATATATATAGAATTGCTTGTCCTTTTTGTTTTTCTTTGTATAAACTGCTATATTTCTTTTATTCATGTTAATAACTTGTTAAATTTTACGGAGAAGTACAGATACACATGATGCAGAATTCTGAATTTCAGCCCCCCTATTATTAGTCTTCTCCCCCTATAAATCACATCCTGCCCGTAAATTTGGCATCAATTCACGGTCAGATGCATTCCCCCTGTACTTGGAGCTATAAAATTCTGATCTGGGCTGGGCTGATTGGTCATTCTCCCTAAATTTTATAAACCTACGAGTCATCCATCAAATCAGATTGAATGGAATTCAAATATTTGACATTCTTAACAGATTAGAATTGGAATTGATTTTGTGAGATCCATTGAACCATCGGATCAGATTGAATATAGGATTTCATTATCAGATCAGATTAATTAAAATACCCTATTCGATTTAAATCCAATCCATTTGGTTCAATGTGGATCGATGTAGTTAGATTGTAAAGCTGCTTCCTATTTCACCCTGCCATTATGACCTAATTGGACTGATGGATTTATGGACCCTGAATTCCTCTTAATGGATCAGAGTATCAGACTCGAATTGAATCCAGATCACTGATCGGTGCCTTGATTGGATTCAAACCATTCATCTAACCCATTTAAAATTTCTTTTTTCCTTTTTAAGTTGCTCTCCGAAAAGATGAGAAGGCTGCCTTTGGCTGCAGTACAATTTTATTTATACTAATACAAATGTATGAGGGTGCAAATGAAAAAATGGCAAATTCTAGTTTTATTTTATTTGCTTCATTATCCCATTTAGACTGCAATTAAATAAAATAAGTTAAAATTTAAAATAAAAATAGATCAAAATTTGCACTCTGCCTGCTACCCGAGATCTTCGGCCTTCCGACCACGGCCAAAGGACAGCCACTAACTTCTTCAGCAACGGCCAACGACGCACTCGACTATTTAAGGTATCATAACGATACTGCCCTTGCATTTTCAATTTATTACAGAAACGCCACCCCTTATGAACCCCGCCTCAGCATAAATCAAGAGAAGAACCAGAAATTTATGATATTGCGAGTACAAATTCTTGAACCAGATCGTCGGCCTGATCAAGGTATGGTTTCGGACTCCTCGAATTCCAAGTGGTCTTACCCGGAAATCATGGTTTGGTTTGTTTTCAACCCGGTCCTTTATATGAATTAGAAATTGCAGTGGAGCGGGTTCAGGGTAGGGATCGTATTTCATTTTAACGAACTCAATTTTAAAACAAATCTTCATTCTTCATTTTAATTTCCACTGGAGATAAAAATATCCTCTATCCCCAATTTTTAACGGAAACAGGTTTTTTGTTGACGATCTAAATCTTCAAAAGTTTTAAATTAATATTATATTAAAATAAGAGATTTTTTAAAATACAAAATATTTTAAATATATTTTAATATATATTATAACTAATATCATAAATAATATTATATATATATAAATATATATATAATATTTAATATATATAATTCGTCTTCAAATATATTTATATTGATATATAATCCGATCGGAGTGGACAAAGAATTCACTCGCCATCGCCTTCCTTGGTTGGGTTGTCACAATCAATCCCATCCCCGCCCTGTCTCCGCCAAAACCATCTCCATCTCTGACTCCACCGTATCTAGGAACCGGGATATTAACTCCTAGGGCAATCATGTAAATACCATGTAACCTTAGGGTCGTTTTGTAGGGTTACCTGTCTACGTGGATGGATCCATGCAGAGAGCGTAACAAGCTTTTCTCTTTAAAGAAGAGCCCAGGCGCAGGCGGCCAAATTCTCCCGGCCGGCCGAGCAGGGAAGAGGAATGAAGAGAAAGAGCGTAGCACTTGCAGTAGTCCTACTGTTGCTTTCCACCACCGTTTTCCACCCCGCTGCCGGCCAGGGTGGTGGCAATCCCTTTGGCGGTGGCGGTGGCGGAGGCGATCCCTTTGGCGGTGGCAATCCCTTTGGTGGTGGCGGAGGCGATCCCTTTGGCGGTGGCGGTGGCGGTGGTGAAGGCGATCCCTTGGGCGGTGGCGATGGTGAAGGTGATCTCTTGGGCGGTGGCGATGGTGAAGGCGATCTCTTGGTTGGTGGCGATGGTGGAGGCGATCCGTCTGGCGGTGGCGGTGGCGGTGGTGGAGGCGATCCGTTTGGCGGTGGCGGTGGCGGTGGTGGAGGCGATCCGTTTGGCGGTGGCGATCCCTTTGCAGGGTTGGATCCGGGTAACAACTCCACTGAAGCCACTCAGAGGCCGAATTCAAAACCTATGGAATTCAACGATTTCAAAGAAGACTATTTTCTTAATCCAAGGGCTGCAGACACCGTCTACGAACTCCCAAACCAGCCCCCATCAGTTGAGATTCATCAATATGCCGGTTTCGTCAGAGTGAACAATGTAATCAAGAGAGATTTGTTCTACTGGTTTGCTTCCGCAACAGGAGTCGACGACCCTTCTTCCCAGCCTATCATACTCTGGTTATCTGGAGGTATGAATGCATGAGCTTATCATCTATCGTCGCTTCAGGCGATGTTTTTTCCCACTTTTTTCTATATTTTTCACACTACATCACCCATCACCGGAGATTCCTCAAACTGTATTTGGTTTGATAGAAAATAAGAGAGAAACACAGAAAGTTGATGAAAATTCCCATGCAACAGTAATGGGATGATTGTATCGACTACCTTGTCACGTATACAGAAACTGTGGACAGCACAGGCTGTCTATTGTGGACACCCAGTTTTTTCATTTCATGACAAGAGAATAAACAAGCCTGGCTCTTTCACGTGGCAATGGGGATAAATTTGGGTCCAAAATTTTGCCACGTGGATAGAATAAACCCGTTTAAGAAAAAAGATAAAAAAAAAATTGGTCTCTAGTACAAGTTCCAATATATTGAAGCTTTCAGTGGTTTACATGTGGAAATGCTCAGAAAAAAAAACAAAAGATGGGGCCACGTGGCAGGTGGTATCTACATTTAAATTTTTTGTTTAATAATTTGGATTTTGCTAGTTTGAACAGAAATTAATTAATTATATATCAGCATTAATGTTGAACTGTTGATGCATAGATCTAAGATGTTCGTCTATTGGAACTGGAGGGTTCCAGCAGATCGGGCCTTTTCTTGTAGAAGAGGATGGGCAAACCCTATACGAAAATCCATACTCATGGAATAAAGGTAAGAAATTACTTGGTTGCTTTCTGTAATACTAACCATGTTTGGCAATATGAGAAAGAAAAATGGGTTCATTTCATGTTGTTAAAAATAATTTCCTTGAAATGGAATCATATTATCATTTCGACCCACAGAGGCTGTAGTGGTATCAATTCAATTCGAATATGAATTTGATTTGTTTATAATTGGGTTCAATAGAAATCCAATATCTCATTCGGTATAATTCGAGTGGATTTAATTTAAATATGAATGCTCATACGTTATATTGTATTTATTAATAATAAAGTTGTTTGATTTTTATGTTTTACGGAGAAATAGTACAGGCCCAATATAGATTTCTGATTTTTGCTGTAGAGTTCATATACATTTAAAACATCAGAAATCCACATTCTGTACATCAATGCCCACACACTCACCCCAATTATACTTTGGGCCAAAATTCTGACCCTGGTTGAATTGTCATTTTCCCTTTTTTTTTCGAATTAATTAAGAAGGGTGAATTTAAGACTTACTTTTGTCAGCCCTTGAGGCTTGAGATAATGTTGTTTCCACTTTCCTGTGTACGTGAAACATTTCAGTTGCCAACCTTCTATTCGTGGATGCCATAGAGACAGTTGGCTTCTCCAGGGCAAATACCTCAGAAGTATCACCCTCAGATCCAATCGTGGTGACTAGTATAATCAGATTCATCATTCTATGGCTCCAGCGATTCCCAAAATACATGAACAACGAACTGTATATCGCTGGCCAAGACTACATTGGCACAATCGGGCCCCAGATTGCTCTCCGCATTGCTAGGATCAACCGCAAGGCGAAACAAGGGTTGTTCATCAACCTCAAAGGACTAGTGGTAAGACCGATTCCATTGTTTTTCATAAGTTGTTCGTTGTGTTAGTTTTTCCTTCTGTCAGTCTCAAAACCCTAGTGCATTTTGTGAGTTGCAGATGGGGAGTCCAGCGCTCGACCCAGCTGAAGATGAGATCGGCAAGCTTGAATACTTGTGGAGTCACAATCTCATTTCCGATTCGTTGTACAAAAACTATTTGTTAAAATGCGTCAAACAGAAGAGCATAGACTGCTTTGAAGAAATAATGGCTACTGGAGACATGGTAGTTAAACTGAACAGAAGACTACTCTATACTAACCGCTTGTGTCCTGTAGAAAAAGGTGTTGACGTTGGATTTAATTTCGTGGTATGCTAGCTGAGTGAACAACCATTCTGAAACGTTTATTAGCTTTGCTTAAGTAGCAACAGATTGGGGAATGGCTTCTTCTGCATCTGATTAACTTTGTTTCCATGAAACCCAGCTACGCGTTTACAGGTGTGAAGACCAATATGTGGCTGGCTACTTCAACACACTTTTCGTTCAGAGAGCTCTACACATACACGCCAAGAAAGGCGTTCTGTTTTGGAGCTACTGCAATGAGTAAGCCAACTTCAACATTCCAAAGGGTGTCTGTGGTTCAAAGCGCATTTACTAAATGTGAAATTATTTCCTTGCAGCGAGTTGAGTTTGCAATCTTCGCATGTTAATACACTGGAAAATATTCAGAAATTGTTGGCTACTGGGCTCAGGATACTAGTATACAGGCAAGTGGATATGTATAAACAGTACATTTTTTGGTTCCTTGCATTGAGTGCAAATTTGGCACCCATTTCCTTTTCACTTTATATGCTCAGAAACTCATCGTGAGCTTCATTATTTGTTGCAGTGGTGATCTGGATCTCACCAATCCTTTTCTGGGGACAGTGAGATCTTTGGAGAAGCTCAATTTAACCATCGTTGAGTCTTGGAGACCGTGGTTCAGCAACGCTCTTGAGGCAAGATGTTTACTGATGACTATTCAAATTTATTTCTATATATTCTGTTTCCCAAATCTCAGAAACTGATCTGTATATGTTGGTTTGCAGATCGCAGGATTCACGGAGACTTATCAAGGTGGACTAGTATATGCAACGGTGAGGAATTCAGGGATATGGATCGGTAAAGATCAGCCCGATTTGGCCCTTACCTTGATCACAAGCTTCCTTAACAACCAACCCCTCCCTCGTTCTAAATATTTATTTTCTTCTTGATTGATAATTCTCTGCCTGTGTGAGCAGTTTTCCTGTCACTCTTGCAACAGCAGAGCCTTATAATTGCCCCCTGTGATTAATGAATAAATTCTGTTATTTTTTTTTTTGTTTTTTAATATGTTTATTTATTTGAGAATGACAAGAGCTACATCTGGAGTATACATATAAAGCTATCTACCCTCTAATATTATTGTGTAAGACCCAGAAATACAGATTGAAATGGCACAGGAAAACAAGGTTGAGCAACCTTTCACACACAGAAAACCCTACACCCCAGAACACCTGAGTTGTCACTCACATTGTTCTCACCCTCTGAGATACATCAAAGAGAAAACCCAGCATTGACATAACATATTCAGGTCAGACCCATAAACAGAAATCAGGTTTAGTCCATATACCTTGGCACCCACCACAAACCTCAATGAAACTTTCCCTTCGGGGTTTCTCTTTACAAAGTTGGGTTGGATCATGGAGCAGGCTACACAATAATTGAAGGCACAACTCAAAAAAAATAGGCCTTGTTTGGCAATTGAAAGCCTAATAGACTAAAAGACAGATGCCAAAAAAGTCCCAAAAAGACCAAAATGGTCTAGATCTGAGAAGCTCCGAGCCAAGCTTATCAATTTGGGCTTCTCAGCTTCCCGAAATTTTGACAAAAATTCGACTCAGAGTTCGAACTTTCTGCCCCAACAATTGAACTTAGAAGCATCGAATTCGAACTCTCAGCTTCCTCCCCTCCTTTCTTCTCGTCGGCGTCCATTTTCTAGAGATTTTTCACCCCTGTTCTCCGGCCACCGCAGCGGCGATATTCACCACATTTTCACTCGGGTTTTCGGCAGTTTTTCACCGTGTTTTAGAGATGCTTCTCGTCGCCATCCATCATCCACATTGATTCCGGTAAATCCCATCTCGTTGTCCTTCAGTCTTCAGTGCCCAAGCCTCAACAGCCATCGCCTCCGACGCATGTTCGATACATTCGACAAGAACAGCGACGGCACAATCACTGTCCATGAGCTCTGCCAAGCTCTAAACCTTCTCGGCCTGGACACTAACCCCTCTGAGCTAGACTCCATCGTGCATGGCTTCATAAAGCTAGGCAATACGGGGTTGGAATACGACGACTTCGAAGCGTTGCACCAGTCGTTGGGGGAAACGTATCACCGGGTGGACCAAAGGGCGTGTGTCGCGGATCCTTTGTCGTTGGAGGAGTCGGACTTGACAGAGGCATTTAAGGTGTTTGACGAGGACGGAGATGGGTTTATATCGGCGAGGGAGTTGCAGGTGGTGCTGGGGAAGTTGGGATTGCCGGAGGGGAGGGAGATCAGTAGAGTTGAGCAGATGATCTTTCTGTTGATCGAAATCATGATGGAAGTGTTGACTTTTATGAGTTCAAGGCTATGCTGCAAAATGTCTTGGTCCGCAGCTCTTGATTTCTTTCTTTAATTATTCTCTCGAGAGATTGCCAAATGGATGGATTGTTGAGTTCACATTGTCTTTTTTTGGGAGACTTGACAATGTCCATTGAAGCAAAACAGGCCCAAAAAATCAGAAATCTGTCTCTCTTTATAACTATTGTATTTGAAAATTTTTATTTGAGAGTTTGAGAACCGCAAGTATTATTTATATCATGGTTTTCAAAACCGGATCGGAAAAACCGGGAATCAATCAGGTGATCGGTTTCGGTTTCCTTAAAATTGGGTTTTCTTTAAAAACAGTTGATTTTGGTTAGTAAACCGCTGATTTGAGTGGTTAATTGTTTGAACGGTTTTGACTGTTTTCAATTTTTTTATTTTTTTTGTCAGAATGGGACAATCGGACTATTCGACCCGGTAATCAGACCTCTAACTAGTTCGGTCTTCAGATCGGTTTTAAAAGCCATGATTTATATGTTTGAATGTGTTACGGAGTCCCATGCATGACATTTCACATGTATGTAAGAGGGATCCACAAGTGTGTTTGCCAAACAGTCTTTTGGTCTTTTTAGTTTTTGAAAAGATCTTTGAAAAATATTATAACCAAACGGTCTTTGGTCTTTGAAGATCTATCTATGAAAGCTCGCCAATCTTTTGATGTCTTGTGCTTTTGGAAGATCTTCCTAAAAAGATTTACCAAACACCTCCATAATTAATGAGCTGATTCCATATTGTCATTTTATCAGCTTGGTCTAGGAGAGAAAACTGTTCTTGTGCATTAGCTTCAGCTAGGGGTGTAAATGGTATCCAAAAACCCTATTTGATATAATCAAATTAAATTCGGATAATTCTAATAAAGTAGTTGGTCAAATTTGGATGCAAAACCTATACCATGTGGTTTATCAAATCAAATTCAAATATAACCTGATTCAATTTGATAAATATCTAAATTTATTATAAGTTCAAACTAATTGATTGAATTGGAATATTCAAATATTTGAATCAAATTCAAATTTGGTTCATCTTTCTAAGAATCTCTTGGATATTGAATTGAACTTGTGACACAGTTTGGAAAGAATATAAATACAAATATGTACGGTGCAAAGCCTTGTATTTTGTATTTCTAGGCCTGTATTTGAAATGTATATATTTGTTTTTGTACTCTTTCCAAACTGAGCCTCAACAATTAATTTCACTCCCGTTTGGTTCTCAGGAATAGGGGTTTGGAATTGGAATTGAAATGGGCTATTCTGATTCCGACTGTTTGGTTGGGTGTAATCATAATCCTATTCCTATTCTCGGTGGAATATTTTTCTCCCATTTAAGGGAATGGCCATTCCCTCCCCCTCTCTTAGTAATGAAATCTCATTCATGCTAATTCTAATTTTCATTCCTATTCTTATCTGAACCAAACAGACTATGGGATAGATCATTTCGATTCTGATTCTTAAGGATTTTAATTCTGACTACTACGATAGCAAACCAAACAGACCCTAAATAGCTTATGAAGATCATCAGTATAATGGATGGTCGAACATTGAATTATTTTGTGCAGTTATTTGAAGCCTTTTATGAACTAACTAGCTAGTGGCAAGCAAGATGGTAGTGGTGTCATTGGTAGCATTGGAATACTTTATAATCTCTATTACAATTAAGTGAGTATTGTTTAACTTGAGTGCAGGTATATATGCTTCTGACCTTGACTGTCTTAGTTCTATTGTAGAGGTGTAACTCAGGCCGTGTCACCTGCGGCCAAGTACGGCCTAAAACAATTTTGAGTTAGCTCGACTTGGCACAATGGTTCACGGGTTGTGTTGAGTATGGCACGATTGTATGGGTCATGTTGTGCTTGGGGTTTTAGGTTCACAGGCCAGCTTAGCATGGCACGACTTAGCGGGCTGTGCCACCCACAGCCCGCATGCTCACATAGCTAGCACTATATACATAATATATTTTATTAATATAGTATATATTATATATATTAATATATAATATATTATATATTATATAAATTATAATTATATAATAATATGTAATATATAATATATTAATAAAATAAATAATTGTTTTCAGTTTTATTATACCATTTTATTTAATTATTGTGTATATAAACAATTGTATGCATCTAAATTCATATAAAATAAAAATTTTAAGTTTTTTCAAATTTTTAATAAATAGCTTTGGCCCACTCCACGGCTTGACCTGGCCTAAGGCTTGGCCCATGGGCCATCTCGACTTGTGGCATGACACAATATGGCATGGGCCCGCACAGGCTTGGGCCATGGGCCCTGTTGGGCCGACCCTCCAAAATATCCCAAGGGTGGGAAGCACGGCTTGAGGTGGCCCACGGACTGACATGGCTCGCACTTTATGCGGACCGTGCCGTACCGACCCATCATGACCCGTTTTATAGCTCTATTCTATTGTATGATTCTATACCTATTCTAATTCTCTCTCACATAACAAAATCAAGGGGGTTTTTATTGATTCATTCACCTTAGAAATTTTTATAAGTTCGTATAGTTGGAAACGGTGATAGGTAATGGGGCATTGCAGCATAGGTGGGGGTTTGAGATAATATATTCAAAAAACCAATAAAAATTTCTGTACGGGGGGAGCAAATAAAAAAATTCCCCAAAAGGAAACTAGTCCAACTCAAAGTATTAGGTTCTTAGCTTGAACCAGAAAGAGAAGATTATAATTGGATTGAAGACAGAATATGAAAAGCTCATATCCCGGTTACTGTATTTTCTTATATGCCCACATTATAAAATTTAAAGTAGAATATATTAATAGTATCATATGATGTTAATATTTGTGAAGGGGATTGTCTAAATATTTTAATATTTAAATTTAATTATTGGGTTAAGATAACTAAAGAAATACAGTAAAAAAAGTTTTTTTTCATATTAATTACTTGAATTTTAGATATATCATAGTTAAGAAGATAGAAATTAAAAATAAAAAATAATATGATTAAAAATAAATTTAAATGCCTGTAATAAATGTACACATGCATTTGTACATGAAAAATTTAAATTACAATAACAATTATTATTATTCCATTTCTACCATAAATAAAAATTATTTTTATTTAATATATTGAATATATAACATTATAAATATTCCTAAATGTTTTCTACAAAATTTTATACTTTTCATTTTTTCTGTTCTATCTTTTCTTAAATATTTATTATTCAATTATGACATCATGATTTTTTTTTTGAAAATTTGGATCATTGACCCACCATCTAGATAAGAAAATACCTCTGATTTTAGATCAGTTTTAATTATATATTTTATTTACATTATATAAATAATTTTTTTATCACACTTAATTTTTGTTTGACATAATTAATATATATATATTTTTATATATATTCTTTTTATAGAGATTTTTTATAATTCAACAATCATATCATTGATTAATTCATTTGATTCATACCACTAACCCACCACCCAAAAAGAAAAATAGTTTAATTTCTAGGTTGATATTAAATATTGTATTACATTTTCATCATTATTAAAATTGTTTCTTATGTACAATACTTATTTTGTTTAATATAATGAATGTATAATATTAGAGATGTACCCAATATTTTATTTTCTATAAATATATAACTTTAGATATGTGCCTAAAATTTTTCTATTTTCTATTTTTAAAATTTTATTGTTTGACTATGATATCAAGTTAATTTTAAATTTGACTTTCCATTTTTATTACTAATAAAAATACTTCTTACATTTCATACTTATTCTTGTTTAGTATTGTAAATATATGCCCAATTCTTTTTATTTTTTCTTATATTATATATTTTAATTTTTATTATTTAATTATGACATTATTTATTAACCCATTTAACCCCAAATGGTTGAATTGCTTACCCACCACCTAGAGGGGGAAGAAAATGGTTATGTTTTCAAATTACTTTTTAAAATATTTATTTTATACTATTAAAATTAATATTGTGGATTTAATTAGTAGAATTTAGTGATGAGAGAAATATATCTTAAATATAGGATTTAATAAGAGAATATGCCTTAGATATGAGATTTAATGAGAGAGACTAGGAAAATAGTTTTATTTCCAATTGGTTTTAAATTTTACATTCCATTTTCATCATTAATAAAAATATTTCTTATTTATCATACTTATTATTGTTTAATTTGTCGAATATATGATATTAAAATTGTTTCTATTGTTTTAATTTATATATGTATTTTTGAATTTTATAATTTAATTGTGGCAACATGCATCGATTGACCCATTTGACCCAAAATGGTTTAATTTCTGATCACCACCTAGATGAAAAACTATTTTTCCAGGTAGATTTCAAAAGTATAAGCTTTTATGTTATTGGAATTATTAAGTTATTATGTATGAATTTAATTAACAGAATTAAATGATGAGAAGAAACAAAAAATGCCTTAAATATATGATTCAATGGGGGCGAATGCAAATTAATATCTTAAATGTTGGATTTATTGAGAGGGAATTGAATGCATTGAATATCTTAAAATTATCTCTTTTCAGCTCTTTTAATATCACTAATTGATTATCCTATTTCCCCTCATTTTTTATCAACAAATTTAAATATGGAGAGGTAAATTTTGTCCTCAGAAAATTCAAGAAATATTCTTGAGGCTATTCATGCTTTTTAAAATAGTATAGATATAGATTTCTCACATGCGTGATTACACTACTCTACATAAAATTTGTAATGTCTTTATCCGGAAAGCTGATCCTTTGACTACTAGGTGTTTTGTGCGTCTTAGTCTTTTTTAGGCTTCAGCAAGCATGGAAGATCCATTTTTGTTATAGTTTTTTTGGTAACAGAAAATCAATAATACCAAAAGATGCTTCAAGTGAAATTTTTCTGTCTTTCCATGCAATAAATCGCCCTTAAATGTGTTTTTAGGAGCCCGATAGACGGAGGCGCTTACCTTCCTGATCTTTAAAGACAAAACTCCAAATACTAGGTATACCTTTAGGCCATCTGGGCTGTTATAAGATCTTTCTAAAAAGACTTATCAAACTGTTTAATAATCAATTTTATTCACACAATAATGCAAGATTTAGAGGCCATTGCTTGGTGCAATGCTGACAAGTGTGAGAATGCAGGTTTGAGTAGCAGAGGGATCACTTTGTTTGGAAAGAAGCCAAAGGTTAGGATCCGTATCTAGTCCATCACTCCATAGACATCAAATAGCTGGGACCACCAATGAATCATGGCCTTTGTTTTTTCTTCCTTCAGATATCCATGCTAAGAAGAAAATGATGGGTTTGTGAACAAATTAGCAATTCTATTGGAATGGATATTTTATTGTCGCCCAAATGAAAAGAAAAACTGTATCAACTGCTTTTATATATATCCAGAAACATAAAAATGACAGATTTTCTCAACTTTCATTGTATAAGTTAATCTAATTTGGAGATTGTGCAATCAAGTAAAATGCTTTCCAAGTGTTCTCTGTTTTAGTAGTTAGTTTTTTTTCTAAAACCTGGAACTCTGTTTGATCCAGATAATGGGCTGTGTACGTATATCTAAGTTGATTGGCCGATGGGCCAAGATCCATTTGGGCCTACAAGCTGACACCGGTCAGTTCTTTTAATGTCAGCGGGCCAGAGTCCAGAGAAACAATCTTCTTTCTTTTATTTCCCTCCTTTTCTTTTCTGGGCTGAAATTGACAAAACTCAGTTTGATTCAGTAGTTTAGCTGGCCCATTGACTAGTCCAGATGGATCGTGGAAATGGGTTGGGAAAATCCTATGGAATGGACCAACCGGTTGACCCAGTCAGTCCAGTCCATTAGACTTGGATGAGTTCAAATGTTCAATACCTGGAAAACGGTTCAGCAGTTTTAACCATAAGCCACCACACTAAAAGGGTTCAGCTGATACAACCCGGGCCAAATATCGGATTCTAGGGTTGGCCCAAAACTGTTGAGGATCTGGTCCAGGTCCATCCGATCCGACTGGTTATACATTTGGTTTTATTTATTTATTTATTTCCCAAGGATGAGCGACCGGTCATCCAATTGAGATCTTTAATACAGACAGCTCTGAGCCTCTGAGTCATACAAAAGCAGGGATTGGGTGGGTGTACCTAACCCTTTTGTGTAGAGATTTGGCCATACACATTATCATTCTGTTCCACTGTTTTGAAGCATCTCCAGTTTTCTACTGACATTGTATTTTCTATTGGGGACTTCTGGCCTCGTTTCCTTGGTGGGTGACAGGGAGAGATGGATAGGCTTGGGGCCCACCAAAGTTCACCTCCCCTTGAAATCTTGCATCAAAGAAAGACCAGTCACCCATGAAAAGTCAGAGAAAGAGAGTGAGAGAAACCTGCAGTGCAGGGCCCCACCATTATTTAATTTGATTGGAACTTATTGCCTGGGTCTCACTTACCAAAATTAACTTTTTTGCTTTTGGGGGTTGGGGGTTTCACTTCTTTTCATCGCTGCTTTCTGTTTGGTTTTTTTACAGACCAAGGCCAAAGAACCGAATGGGCATCCCAGTAAAAATTGCTCCACTAAGCTAAAGAACCTCCCCCTAAGCCTCCAAGCAAATAAAAAATGGAGCAAGAAGAGAAAAAAAGCTAGTCCTTTGCTTGTCTCCTTCTTCCCCACAACTTGAAATTTAAAAAGAAAAAGGTGGAAGGACCCATGAATGATCAAGACCTCTTAAAATTGCTTGTTTTTCATGGTGTGTCCTATCCAAAAGAAAAATTCAAATGGTGTATCTTACTCAATGATAGACTCCAATTTCAGAGATTGAATTTGGGTTTAAAAATTGAACAAGATGCTCTCTTAAACAATAGTGATGAGAACCACGTTATTATGTTTTGAGGGATTTCTGTTAGGTAGTAGTAGTAGGGAACCCCTTGGTAGGTCTACAATAGGGAAGAATATGCTGCATGTGGATGATGAACTATTCAGAGATTTCAATTCATGAATAATCTCTTTATCCAATTTTATTTATGATGGTTGCTTAATTAATTTCACTACTGGTCTAATTTAAATACTATAAATGATGAAAGCATAAGTTGAAACAAAGAAACAGAGTTCTGAAGAGTTTTCAGAATGCATGTCAACAAAAAAGGAGCCAAAAGAACAATACAAAGTCTTGCTTTGATCTATACTCTTGTATTTTTCTGCAAGGAGCCTTTTGCTTTTGCTTTTTTGATTTGGAGCTCCATGTGTAATTCAAACTCTGCTCCTTCATTCACAGGTGTTCATTTGTTGTACCCATCTTCTGGCTTGATGAGAGGGAGAGAGAGAGAGAGGAGAAGCTGTATTCACATCATGGCAGACCTGCAATCCTCTCTGGGTTTGAGTTGGGATTTACAGAAGTAACAAATGCAGGTGAAGGGAGGGTTCAAATTGTCCAGACCTCCTTAAACAAGCAAACATAGTTGTAGGTGGTCCCATCTCCCAAAGGCCCATGCCCTAAATTCAATACTATCCAATACTTGGAGCCTATTACTCCCCCACTTAAATGAACCAAATGGTCCCCTCCATCTTTTCATTCTTTCCTTGTTTACATTGTCTGTCTCAATAACAGGAACAATGAACAGTTAAAAGTTGGAGAGAGTGAGTTTCACATCTCAATTGCCTCCAACTTTTAAGCAGTAGCTGAGAGGTAGAGAGCTCTTTGTTTACCAGAATAAAAAGGTACACTTCTTGAAAGTAGCCACGTGTCAACACCCCAGTACAAAAGAGAAAGAAAAGCTTCACCCTGCTTTTTAGGAACTTGCATTTATCTCTGCTTTCAAGGTGGATGATGAGAGAGTTTCCGGTTTCCGCCATGCTATGATTTATGAATGCCCACTTCATTTCAGAATTCACAGATTTGATAATTTGATTCCTCCCCCTCACCTCCTCACCCCCCTCCCCCCCTAGACCCATCATATACAAATCTAACCTACAGGCAGGGTACGTTGGTGGAGGAATCTAATGACCGTACACGTGGCATAGAAACAGGGCTGTCAGATTTATCATTGTCTCAGATGGGTCCCACGGGGGGTGGATAGTCCAACTCCAAGCCCAGTCAGTATCCATACATCCATGACATCAGAATCAGTTTCTGTTTTCTTTCCCCCCATCTCAATAGTCCCCACCCACCGTTCCCTGAGAGAGAGAGAGTCTTTTATTGGATGGTTAGGATTTGTGAATCTTGTGATTCGGGACCCACTGGGAAAGTGGGCCCGATGCAGCTTCGAATGCACCATAACCCTTGTGTAGTTGTGTGTGTGTGTGTGTCAGAGCCTCACAATGACTCACTCGTTCGTACAAGGTTGCAGTACCATTTGCTGTAAGTGTAGAAAATGACATTGCTGGACGAGCTTTTTAACTCTTTATGGTCGTCCTACTTTCGTGTCCTTTTACCATTTTACCACAAACATGTCCAACTGCTTGGATTTGGCCACCTCTCTCTTTCTATTTGCACCCTTGCCACTCTCTCTCTCTCTCTCCCCTCTTCCTGTTGAGATTGTTCAACTTTTTAACAAGATGATGATAATGGTCAGTTGGGTTGAAAAGCCCCTGTTTTACTTCTTTTCCTTTGTCCATATTGCCCTTGTTATTCCCTTTATTTACCAAAATGCCATCCTCAAGGCAACTACCCAATTATTCTTTTGGTGATGAAAATGGGATGGGATGGATGTATATGCCCTTGTTAGTTGTCTCTGACCATCCAAAAGGAATGGAATGTGTGGTCGCGATCAATTCAATCCAGTCAACTTTTGCTGTGGGGGAAGGTTTAATGTGGGACCCTCTCAGAGGGGTACGTGTATGGTTAGTATGTCTCTAGGCT
The DNA here is from genome assembly GCF_055504915.1 of Nelumbo nucifera. NCBI lineage: Eukaryota > Viridiplantae > Streptophyta > Magnoliopsida > Proteales > Nelumbonaceae > Nelumbo > Nelumbo nucifera. The sequence continues at coordinate 29,155,626 of NC_142654.1, forward strand.
GGTTTTACAGTCTGTATGGTATTAAATGAAGGGGTTGAAAAAGAGAGATGCCAATGAAGAAAAGAAAGAAAACTCAGACTTCAAAAAGTTCAAACTATGCCACCACTGTAATTCTGTAACCCAATCCCTCCTCCTCCTCTCTCTCTCTCTCTCTCTCTATTATGAACCATGAATGAATTAAATTCTCTTCATAAACAGTCTATATCTAATCCTACAAACAGTCTATATCTCAGTCCTTTTGACCAAAATAATTAACTAAGCCACCGTCTCCCGGCCGGCCGGTTGAACTCCGGCAACGGTGGGGGTTCTCACTTCTCAGGGAGGTGCTCTGCTGCAGTAAATTTTGATATCCATATTTATTTATAAACTACAAATTGTACCTATCCATGCATAGGCAATGATGTCTATACTCTTAATACATATTTCTGAAAGAAAGAAGAGTTATTGAAATGCTGCTGCTTCTACTTCTTCTTTTATTATATACCTCAGTAATGGCGCCTGAATGATTGAGAACATTGGATGAAGCCATGGGCCAGGTAAGGATTCTAGGGTCCATTCAAGTTTATTGGTTATAGTACCTTGATATCCTCCGTGGGGTCTCTCTCTCCTAGCTATCTTCTGAAAACCCTTTTACATGGAGATGTGACCATTGCAGCACTCAGAGTCAGTCCTCTGGGAGAATTGTTTGTATGGTAGATTTCCAACTGGGAACAGAATTGCTTAGGCAGTTAGGCTAAAAGTCTGGCTTATTGATTTGACAAAATGGAAGATATGTGACAAATAGGGTTGAAACTTGAAAGCTAGTACGTAATTTATTGCACACACACACACTAACAAAGTATTCTTTTAATCACTCAAATTGGTTGGATTGTTGTTTGTATTAGAATGAAATGAATTGGGATTGATGGGGGGATTAGTGATTCTGGGAAATGTACTTGTTTTGAGTGCTCATCTATTTTTGTACGTGTATAGCTATTAAGTTGGATCACCGTTCCCTAACTTCCATCCATCCCTTGATTATTAATGTAAAGTTCTGGGGTGTACGGGAGATTTAAAAGGTGGGGATGATGGGGAACTGAGCTAGTTATGGGTCCATCAGAATTACAATATTTGGGAAGAAAATCAAATTGAACTCCAATCCAATCCAATTCAACTGCCTTAACGAGAGACCCCATTTGTGGGTTAAGTCAGAATTCAGGTTTCTAATGCAGCTTTAGGCTGTCAACACCCAAAGAATGAATATTCTCGAGTAAGGACATGGCCTTTCCTTGTTGGCCCTTTGCTTCTGCAATAATTTGCAACCTACCGAACATGTCTTACCTCTGGCCTTCAACTCTGCTCAGCATTTTGTTGCACATGGTGGGGATGAGGTGGGACACTACATATAGGTGGAGTCTCTTTCTCTCTCTCTCCATATCTAGAGAGATATGAATAGAATTTAGCTGTTCTGGCCACCCATTTGCATGAAATTCAATTCCCATCCATACAACCTTCTTTTCATGGATGGAGTTGCCATTGTCTAGAGATTGCATGAGATACCAACATCCCCCCATCCACCACATTTATGACTCTGTCCATGTTCTCAAGGAAAGCCCATCTTCAAATTTCACTGTTGATGAATTGGGTGTATTGAATTGCATTTGGCTTATATGAAATGAAATAAATACAGTAGCTAGAGCTTATCCAAAGTAGGATGGTGTTAGGTTAGGTATGCTGCTGACTTGGTATCAGGGGAGCATAGAGTGAGATTCAAGGTACATACACACATAATACATACGTTTTGATACTTCTATCTTTTTTTTTAGCTACTTCTTTGTTTTCTAGTGTAGCTAATTAGGGTTTGCATGCTGGGTTTTAGGGTTCAGCAGCTTACTGGTTACTGCATGAGTTGTCTGTTGTCACTTGTCGCCACCCTTCTTCTTGCACTCAGACCCAGTGTGATTAGTTGATTCATCAACAAGAGCATATAAGGAAATGGAGAAGATTACACAGAATTAAAGATTACACTGAATTAAAAAAGATAAAAAAATGAGAAAAAAAGATTGAACTGGCAAGGATTTGATATCGGATATAAACTTTTCAGAAACATGAAGAGGTGGGGGCGCTCTTAATGCCAACCCTGCCCTCTTCTTTCTTGTGTCTTGTCATCTCATATCTACTCTATCTATCCCCTCTCCACTCATCCATCTCTCTCTCTCTCTCTCTCTCTCTCCACTCATCCATTTCTCTCTCTCTCTCTTCTCTCAGTTCTGTCTTCTGACTGACTTTCTCTACTCTCTCCTGATTTCTCTTTCCATCAAATAACTTCAGTCCACGTGTCGGGCCACATTTATCACCCTTCCCCAGCTTCCCCACGAGACTTCTCAGCACTACTGTATTCATCTCATTTCCAGTCCACTCGCATGCACACTCATCTCATCTTTTCTCTCTCTCTGTCTGTCACTGCAGCGTTTTCTCCATTCTCTCAGACACTTCATGCCCATTGGACCATAACAGAGAACGAGACCCTTCTCTGTGAACCCCTCTCTCTCTCTCTCTCTCTCTGCAGCTTTTATCTTAATAGGATTACCCATTGGAGGAGAACAGGCGAACAGCGAAGTAGTGAATGCCATACTGGTATCTATCTCTTTACGCGCACACACACGCACAGTTTCTACTTTCATAAAAGCAACAAACAGATCTCCACCAATAGACAGTACTACAGCAGTCCCGTAGTAGTAAAGAAAGGAAAAAGGAATCAGCACGACGACTCGCGAGAAGGGAAGCCCATAAAAGATATAGGGTGAGGGAGAGAGAGAGAGAAGGATGGAAAATGGAGGGAACGGATTCAGTAGCAATGGCGGTGGTGGTGGTGGTGGTGGCGGAGGTAGAGGGCAGAATGGTAATAACGTGAACCACTCGTGGGATTTTTGGGAGCTGGGGACGTCTAGGTTCGACTGGAGCAACTCTTTCAACGAAGACGCTGTAACTACTGCAACGACGACGACAACTACAGCTGCGGCAGCGCATGCTATCATGTTTCCTCACCAGGGGGACAATGCGCACCACCACCAATACCCGTCCCTGTACGCAGCGGCGGGCTCCCACATCCACCCCGATCCTCACCTCACCTGCTTGAAGCTGGGAAAGCGACATTACTTCGAAGACGGCACCCCGTTCGGGGAGAGAAACGTCGCCGCCGGCTTCCCCATTGAGAAGAGGGGCAGATCATATGGTGTCGGTGTCGGTGTCGGTGTAGGTGTCGGTGTCGGCGTTGGCGGTCCCTCGTCCTCGGCAGCCGCGGCGGCCACGATGGGGGCAGCTGGGATGGGATCGACAGTGGCGGTGCCGAGGTGTCAGGTGGAAGGTTGCCATGTAGCGCTCGTGAATGCCAAGGATTATCACCGGAGACACAAGGTGTGTGAGATGCACTCCAAGGCTCCCAAGGTGGTGGTGCTCGGGATCGAGCAGCGCTTTTGTCAGCAGTGCAGCAGGTTCGTAGGTTTAGTTTTCTTCTTGATTTTTTCTCGATTCCTTTCTTTCCCTTTCATCATTCATCCCTCCCCGGCGCTTCTTAGATGTGTCTGCACCTTGGATGCAACCTTGCAATGGACTAGTAGATGACTTCTAATGTCCAATTCTCGGAATCAGGGTCACTCTTCTCTCACCCTGGCGAACTTTACACTGATCACTGCTCGCTTTGTGCTTTCTGTTTCGACACATGAGATGTTTTAGCAATCTGAAACACTAATTCTTGATCTATCTTTTTCTCTCCTTTTAAATGGGTTTCTCGGGTTAGCTTTTAATTTTCAAGATGGTTAAGTGTTTTTTTTTTTTCTGATTTGTTTTGTTCTTTAATTGTTACTATTACCATAACAGTCTGGAATGAGTTCTTTGGAATTTGTGTTGGGGTTTGCTGTAGGTTTCATGTAGTATCAGAGTTCGACGACTCAAAGAGGAGCTGCAGGAGGAGATTAGCAGGTCATAATGAGCGGAGAAGGAAGAGCTCTAACGATCCTATTTCGAGGAACCAATCTCAAGGTATACTTCTTTTTTCTTTTCTTTTTTTTTTTTTTTGATAGATTTCCTTTTCGCCCCTCCTTTTTTAGTTTATTATACTTCGGTAGTATGTACTATTTTGTTTGTTCAACTTCTACGCTATCTGGGAGTTTGTAATTTTCTCATCGATTTCATTATATCTATACTTATCAGTTCCTTTGTATGATATTACTCCAAATTCTTTGGGATCTACCATAATTCATTTTCTTAGTGTTATGTCCCAGTTTTTTGTTTATTTCTGTTGTGAACATTCTGCTTTTCAATTGCATATACGATACCAAATTGGGCAGTTTGCTACTATAATAATGAAAATGTGATAGAACTTGCCATTTATTTGAGACTAGTATTAGCCATTAGTTTATTGTGCTTGTAGATACTGAACAAATCTTTGCAAACTTGAAGTAGATTATGATAAACTAGTTGTCTCTTGATATCAATGATCCAGTCTCAGTATTTTAGTTCCTTAACATAAGATGATTTCAAGAAAGTATTCTGTATTAATAGTGGGTCTAACTTTCTTCATTCAATGGATTTACAGTTTAAAGCATGAGTTTTAGGCTGAGGATAAGGATTTCAAGTGTAGTTTAACTGATTAAAATACTTGGCCATGCTTCATTGAGCAAGCCTTAGTTTCGTATGTGCACATATTCCTAGCATTGCACATAACTTTATTCCACCCTAATAAGTTAGAACAGTAATTAATGGGAGGTCGCATTTTAAAACCCTATGCTAGTAATACTCATCTTTGTATCTTATGTCTATATTCTTTGCGGTTGATGCTTATTGAATTTCTTACTCAGCAGACTATTTGAGTTTTCCTGGTCACTAGAATGTTGCTTATACTTGAGTTTGTTGCTTAATTTCTTGAAAGATTCAACCCAAAGTTCTTTTAGATAAAAAGTGGATCCAAGGAATCGAGTTATAAATTTGGCATTGGAAAAAAAAGATGTAAAACTTTTTATCCAACTGCACTTTTATTCTTTTAAAATGCAAACCATCACATGCAAATCCATTGTTTAGTATCCTATATCATAAAAAGTGTAGTACATTTCCTGGAAATAGTAGTTATTTTCCTGTTAGCTAGGGGTGCAACTTGGGCTGGTTGGTTTCGGTAACCCAGGCCTAACCCCAAAGATGCACAAATCAGGCTGAGATGTCAGGCCCAAGACAAACCCGAGGTTAACCCAACACAACTTGGCTCAGGTTAGTTGGGTTTGAAAGAATTTATGGATACATTTACATGGTCATTTTTCCTTGGGCTTTGTAGCCCAACTTAAAGAGTGTCATTGAACGAAAATATGTACAAATTTCATTTAGAAATTTTCATATACATGTATGTATACTAGAAAAAAAAAAAAGATGTCTATATACAACTATAATGCATGTGTATATGTGTTTGTTTGGGCAGGCTTAGGTTGGATTGGACACCTGGGTTGAGTTGTGCCGGGCTAGGATAGGGCACGGGCTACCTGAGGATTCAACCCAAGCCTAACCCAAGTTTAGGCTAGGCCTGAGTTTTTTGGCCCAAGCCCAGCCCACAGCCCAAAAAAAATGTAGGCCTAACCGCCTAGCCCATGCAAAAACTAGTTTTGGGTCGGGTTTGGCCCACCCAAGTTGCATCCCTACTGTTAGTAGAGTCAGTTAATAAAAATCTCGACTCCATGGGTTATACAATATGCTGATGGAAAGTGATTAGTCGTTCGAACATGTTTTAATTATGTTAAATTTTCATCAAACTGTCTTAAGTTCTTTGGTTCTTCATTTCCATGTGGAAGAGGCTAGGGGACTAAAGAGTATTGTGAGTATTCTATGATAGAGTGTCATTGTTTTGTTGTTTGGATGAAGTACTTGTCTAGTGCAGATAGAATTTTGTGTACACCAAAATTGGTGGGCTAAGAGATAGATGTGGTTCTTGTTTGTCTAATTTGCATATTTTGCCCTATAAATGCTTAATATAAATCTTCTGTTATACTAATCAAGGAAAAGGGACAATCTCTATTTCTGGTGGTTGATGTAGATACCATGCAATGCTTCTGTGTCTAAAACTGTAAGAGTAGCTTGAATATATGTTGTTCCTCTTGTCTCACAATTTCTTTGAATTGAAAGTACATTCAACGTGAAATTTGGAATATTACGTAACAAGTAAGTTTCAAAGTATCGATACGATATGCCCTGTATTGGGTGTATTGTATCATATCTTTGGGTCCCCGATACACCTGCTTACAGGTGTTTTCTTTTATGATATTGACTCGCTCAGTTCATGTTTCGTTAGATGAATGCATTCAGATTGTTCAAAAGTTTTAATAAATTGGTAAATGACCAATTTTAGAAACTTGATACAAAAGAATGATTGCCTTAACAATTCACTTTTGTTGTCTGTTTCCTAATTAAAGTTACCTGTTTAATTAAGAAATTAATTCCATGCTTTTAAGTGGAAAAATTGCATTAGTAGTGAAGAAAGTAAAATGGAAGTATTAGAATGTTGGTTAGCACAACATATGAAATACAGATTTGGCAATTGTATGAATGGGAGATTCCTTTTTTTGGGTAAGAGAATGGGAAGTACTTTGAAAGCCGTTGTTATGTTGCTGGCTAAGATTCATAATCTATATTAAGAAAGAGAATGAAGAGAATGTTGCCCATTGGAGGTACTTTGAAAGCCATTGTTATGTTCATTTATAGTGCTGCATTGTTATGTGCATTTATAGTGCTGCATGGTTGCATATCAGTGTGGTTCAGTGCTGGTGATGTTGCATTGAGTATGATTTTGGAGGATCAGGAATTAAAATCCAATAGATGAAGATAGGGTGTGAATGTTGAGATGGATTAATGGCATATTTTTGAAGAATAATATTGGAAAAAATTGCATTTCTGTGAATGTATGGATGACATCAATAGGTGACAAAGTAAGGAATGTAAAAGAAGTTTTGGTATAATATTAGAAATAATTGCTTTTGCCTAGATGGGTATCCATTCTCCTGGATGGGTGCCTTTTTTGTATAATCATGTTGTTAGGCTATTCTGCTCACCAAGGGTGCAATGATGTAAGTTTGAGAGGTTGTACTTATTTTGGATGTGTATGTGCATTTGTAACATGGTCACTGAGGTGCAATGATTTAGGGTGGTACAAGCTCACATGGAATAGACTGGAGTGCATATTAGAAAAACCAAGCTTTGTTTTACATATTTAATATATTTGTATTTACATTGAAGAGTTTACAGCACTGGGAATTTCTTAATGCAATGGTAAAATTTCAGGTTGGCATGTGTGAGAACATGTGTTGTAGTCATGGTTCAAAGTATTGATATACCTTTGTGTATTGGCAGGGTTGTATCGGTGCTTTAACCATGCACTTTTTATTTTTTTTAGTTTTTTTTTCAAAATTTCATTTTAATATTATTTAATAAATAAATGGGTTCCTGAAAACACCTTTAAACAGGTGTATCGGAACCCTTCTGATATGATATGATATGGGCATATCATATCAATACTCGAACCTTGGTTGTAGTTTGAGAATGGCCACTTTGTCCTAAGGTAAAAAATTACAAAGGTTTCGTTTGCATCCAGCTTTATCACTGGGTAAAGGTGTTCAATAGTTCACAACATCTTAGTCTCTATTTCCATGATACCAGTAGTAGTTATCTTCTATGTTCTTAGTTTCTATGCAGTTTTGGTTTTCCTCAAATTTGTATTTTCACACCTTTGCATTCTTCTTTATTTTTAGTTCCAAATTGAAAGGTCGCAAGTGTTAATTTCATTATAGTTGGGATATGGCTTAGATGATGATGATATAAAGGAGGCAAGAACATCTTAAGTTGTATATGGTAATTGGTTTGTATTAATTTGGAGACCCGACTAGAGAGTAAACAATGTGAGCGATGGTTGAAAATTGAAATGGATTTCACTGATAAAATACACTGCATCATTGTTCAATTCTTCTTTGAGAGTGTAACATGGAGATAGTAACCATGGTAATCTTTGAGGATATGGATTCAAATAAAATGTTATAGGACTTATCAACTTTAATACCTTTTATGAAATAAAAAATGTGGTTTTTGCTCCCCTGTCCTCCATTTTTTTGGGCTAATTACAAATACCTTTTGTAAGAGGGTAGAGGTGCGAAACATGTAATAGAATAAGGAGAATGCAAATTGGGAATTAAGACATGAGTTGTGGAAGATGAGAGAGTTGCAAACATGGGGGGTTCCCAAGGATGAGTAAGTTTACTGTTGTGAATGGTGAGTATAAGCAGAGAGACTATGTGAGTTTTGAACTACAATTGGTGCTTAGGTTGCAAATGAGTATGCGAAAATCTTCCGAATCAAGAAAATGACAGAGATTCTTTTTCTAACAAGATCTAAGATTTCATTAACTATAAAAAGGGAAGGTTTGTCTCATTCAAGGCATTCTATATCCATTCCACCATTCTTGCACTCAGAACTTTGGTCCTCAAGCTCACTCTATCTCCTGAGACATTCAGAACTGTTCGGACCACAATAACTACTCTAGTAGCCTATACCTTGCATGGGGTTCCCAATAACAACAAATATCTACCCTAGGTTTCCAAATTGCTCTTCCGTCTCTACTTACCTCAAGTTATTAATGATTATTGATACTCTTACTTTGTCAAGTAGTATGCTATCACATGATATATTTAGACTTTCATAATAACAATTTTAACTTTGTGAATTTTAGGATGCCTTCAAACTTCCTTAAAGACCAAGCTACCCTTTTGAGTGCTTTGTTTGTACACTTGAGATTAATAGTTGCATTTTTAGTTATTTGTCTGTAGGACATTTAGTGCAAGTGAAATTGACATTGAAACCAAGTAGATTGAAGTTGATGAGTTTATAATTATTTATTTATTTTTTGGTTTTTTGAAAAATAAAATTGTGGGGGCAATATATGCCTGATAATTTAATAAAACTTATCCGGATAATTTACTTGATGAACTTGCAGCAGGAGCTTTGTTTTGAGGATGGTTTTTGTTCGATATATTTGTGCCTTTGTGTCATACTTGCTAGTATTAAGTGCATCACGTATTGTATTTGATTGCATTTTTTTTTGAGGCAAACCAAAGCAAATCATTAAAAAGAGTACTCAGATAAAATCAGATAATGAATAAAAGTCCAAGAAGAAGAACAAGTTTTAGTGCTTTGGATTGTACAACCATATCTTGCTATTCTATGTGCAACAGAGTTGGAGAGGCGAGAGTGCTGAATTACTTTCACGAGTCATACATGCAACATATTGCTGGATAATTCCATACTTGTGCAGTGTTTACATATTGCTGGATAATTACTTTCACTGCTTTTGGGTGTTTCTGTTTTCTTTTATTTTTTCCCCTTTTTGGTTTCTAGTTAAATATTAGGTACACGTGGCCTGATAAAAGAAACTGCTATTCATGGAAGTGACATGAGATGCAGATATATCCTCTGGACAAAATACCGCATCCGCATCCAATTCTAACTTATTTTCTTCCATGAGTTTTGGCTTTGATCTCAAATTACAGGGAATAAAAAGTTTGTCCAAGGTATTACTAATATGAGGAGGAATTTAAGTAATGTTTTTGGAGGCTTTATTTTCTACTCAGCATTTCTACATATTTTATTCATCTCTCTTTCCTGCAAGAGTTTCTGCTTGAACTACCACCATACTATACTTGCCCATACTTCAATCATGGTTTTTACTTTTATCTATTTGTGGCCATTTAGCAGCAAAGGAATTTGGTTTTTCAACTTTAACATCTATTTAATTCACTATTGGTCTCTGTACCCCACAACTATTAATTATAGGGGTGATCTTGGGTTGGGCCTGGCTTTGGGTGTATGTCATTAAATACATTATGTTTATTATTATTGTATATATCTTTATATCATATGATATGCAATATATGTATAGAATGAAACTAGAGAAGCATTAAATGCAAAATTAAGTCTGTGGACAAAACAAGAGGGTTTTAATCTAGACACTGTGACCTCCTGTTACCTTAGTTCAATGATTAATAACAAAGGAGAGATTGAGGATCTTGCCCATAACTAATTGGGTTCTGGTATGTGATGGCTGTTATTGTGTGAAGAGTTTATTGCAGTTAAAAGGTGGAATTTTTTATTCTAAAATGTATAAATTTGATTCTTCAGTTATTTTCGGTGCTTGTTCTCTTGACTGCAATGAGAGATTCTGGTGCATTGTATAGAAAATTCTTACATGCAGCGGTGTTGTGTGTAGAGCAAAAATCAATGGGTGGAAGATTCTCATGCATATCATCGTCGACAGGGCGTGCTCTCTCTCTTCTGTCATCCAAATCTTCCTCCTGGGTTTCTCCATCTGACCTCTCCTCTCGGTCCAGTGCTGCACTTCGGGAACTGATTGCAGAGAATCGGGCAGCCATTCTGGCCAGGCAGCTCATCTTTGATCGAACCTGGCATCACCATGCCGCGATGGATGAGTTGGGTGGCACCCAACAACCAGGACTGGTGTCTCAAATGTCTCACCAAACCCAAGCATTCCCCGAGTCAACCGAGTGGGACAGATTCCAGGACACTGGTGCACACGTGACACTAGACCTCATGCAGGCACCAAGCTCACCTTTCGGGTTCCTATCAGGAAGAACAAAATCAAAAGAAGAGGAAGACGAGTGCTGTGACATCTGGAAGTCTTTGGAAGGAACCCATGTAGTCTGAAGTCTGAACTGAACTGAAGTTTCTTGAACTCATTCCTCCAAGCATCCTTGTCTGTTGTATTTCCTGAATAATTTGCATTTTCTGAAGTTGGGATCTGATCTGTTACTACAACTGACAATACAGTCATGGTGCAGTGCAAATACAGTACGTGCATAAGGCAGGTGCCATGACATTGCATGCGGTGGGGATTGTAAATGCTCGATCACTGCATGAACAAAGGGATGTGGGAGCTGGGATTGCAACCTAAATAAGTTGGTCGTTATGGCATGTTGGCATCCCATTAGTTTTCCTTTCTGTACGTACTTACCTTTCTCTGATGTATAAGTTGATGTGGGGGTGTTGCATGGAAGCACGAAGAGAAACCAGTATGTATATGATGGAGCAATTGATTCGATGGATCCAGTGAGCTACTCAGTATTTAGTCTATTACGGGTTACTTGAGTGGTTGAATCATGAGTGGTTTTTTGATTCTATTATATTGATTTCTTTATGTATTATCACCACCAGTCTGCATTGTTTAGTCCCATGATTAACTCAGACATATCTGACGGACGTCACATAGATTGCTAACTTCCAGGCTCCAAGGATGAATGGACTCCATAAATTTGTTGAATGCATTATCAAATGTAGGGTACACTGCAGAATTCTGAATTCTATTGAAGACTTGCAATAATTCAAAATGTCAAATACCTTCACCCTAAACACCAATAGCATTATGTGCTAACCAGTCGGTCCCTTGATTTGCTTCATGATAGGAATGGATGAAAAATGAATCCGGTCCAATCCAATCCAATCCAATGAATATTTTGGACCATTTTGGATTGGTCCAATTCAATGTCTAGACTGTTCAATCTGTTCAAATTTATTTTGATTTATATTGGTTTCAACCCAAGCCCAGTCCATTAACACCTATATTCCAATATAAATTTAACACAAACTGACCAGGTCCAATCCAAAATCGGTTGATTGACACCCTTAGCCTCGTGTGAGTGTGGCCCGTTAGTCCACACAGCCCTACGAAAGCATCCGTCCCAAGATTTTTGTTGGGCCAGCTGGATCTATATTAGATCTAATTTGAATAACTCCAACTATTTTCAACTTTTACAGCTTACATCTATTTGGGTTTGTCTTTTTTTGTATTCTGGTTTCTGTAACGCCAATAAACCTTTTCATTTCCGCCAATAACTCCTTTGTTTCTTTAATTAGAACAAGTTAGTTTTAAGCCTTTAAACAAAAAATCTTCTTTGTTCTGCCGATATAGCTTCATCAATGACTTACAGAAAACAACTTTGTTTTTATTGCATGAAACTATTTGTTTGTATCTCACCAAACACCAATATATAAACAAAAAGACAAGGGTAATATTTGGCTTGTTAACCTTACGTTTCGCATGTAGGGAGTTGTTAACGTTTTAGAACTAAAACCATATTTCATCTTTTTTTTTTGCTTGATATTCCATAGTTCTCAGAATGGTGAGACAGAGTTATTGGCGTAACAGAAATCAGAATGAAAAAATAGACAATAAAAAATAAAAGCTAACCAGTTCGTATTACGGAAATGGTTGTGCTTCCTTTCTTGTTCTATGCAATGCAATGGTGAGACAAAGGAGATATTGGCGTAACAGAAACCAGTTCGTATTACGAAAATGGTTGTGATTTTCATGTGCTCTGCAATGGTGATTGGGAAGAGTAAGGTCGGTCTCCATCTTCTCTTTGCTTTTTTTATTTTGGAAAAAAAAAAAAAAAACTATACAAAACACACAAGCCGTAAAAGTTGAAAACAGTTGGAATTGTTCAAATTAAATCTGACATCGTTATAGTTTCTCATTTAAACGTTGGGACAAGCAACTGAACTGTGACGTGGATTAATAGATCCAACTGGCCCAATACAAATGTTGGTACGGATGCTTTCGTCCATCCTTGAATGAGCGAAAGTGAAGTCTCCACTCTCCTGGCTCTAGCTTGCGTGGTGTCTGTATGGACCTATGGATTAACACGCAGCTTGAGACTCCTGTGGAAAGTGATTCATTTGCATTTGACAGCAAAAATTCACTCGGGAAAACAATTCTTCTTTTGCATGGGAAAAGAGTGCTTCATTGGTTCTTCTGACCACAAGACGTTGGTTACATCCTGTGCACAAGACATCAGCGACATGTTCAGTCTCCGAAAGTCCGAGAAGAAAGGGTTGAAACTGATTGGGACAGATGGGAGCATGGGCGGTTCATGGAAGGGCTGCACTACGTACCCTTGGAGAGGGATCAAAGACGGTCATATTTCCGGCGAGATGTTAGTGATCGGAGAGAAGAGAGAGGATTTTAGGTTGGCAGCTGTTCATATATACTTAATTAGTAACATCTTGAGTTGGTCATATTGGATCGGGCTGTCTCCATTGAGTTTCTGTTCAAGGTAGATTAAACCAGGTCTGTAGTGGTTTGCATGTCTATACTCTTACAGAGAACATCTCCCTAAGGGCTATGACAACAAATAGTGTAAGAGATGTTCCTTACGTGTTTGTACTAAATGCCATGCGAGAAGCTACTATCTTATCTTGGGTGCTTCTCCCCAAATCAAGTACATATAGTTGGGTAATTGTCAAATTTTCAATGGGCAGGAATATTCTAACCCAAGCCCAATGTAGTTGAAATTCTTCAAATTAAGCAATCCCACATGGCTGTCCCAATCAACACTTGTCGTTGCCGAATAATGGAATAATGAGCTACATTATTGCTTTTGGATCATTAATATATAGAATAAAGTTTCGTCATCATACAAGCCTTATCCCAACTAGGGTCAGCTACATGAATCATGCTTAGCGATTCGGTTTTACTTAATGTTATTCTATTGTTAATATCGATGAATAAAATGTCTTATCTAAGTCTATTAAGGGGAGATTTAATAAATGGAAAATAGTCACCTCTGCATTCATAATATAGGAAAAAAATTGGCTATCTAAATTCAACACTTCCTTGCCACCCCCAATGAAAATTCAACACTTCCTTACATACACTGTTCTTACAACCTCTTGCAATCTTGTATTGCAAATATTTTCTCATGAAATAAAACATACAATTACAGAGAATCGGAGATATTTCCAATGTAAAGCTGTAAAGGCTATTTGAACGGTCATTGCACAGACCAAAGCCAAACTCGGTGAGGGGAAAGGGAGTGCTACAACCACAGTCACAACAGATGTGCTCTTGGGCTTAAGGGTGTCAATGGACCGGCTTTGGATTGGACCCCGTCCAGTCCAAAATCAATTTGGACGGATTGGACCGATCAATGAGACATATTGGATTGGACCAATCCGGTCCAAAATATTTATGAGATTGGATTGGACCTGGTCCGTCCATAACAAATTTATATTGGACTGGATTGGATTAAGCCAATATCTGGTCCATTGATAAAAGATATGAATATATGTATCAGTGGACTGGGTTTGGGTTGAAACCAATCTAAATCAAAATGAATTTGAACAGAATTGAATTGGACTGGTCCAAATTGATCCAAAACATTCATTAGATTGGATTGGACCTGGTCCATTTATAATGAACTCACATTAAACTGGATCGGATTGGACCAAATCCAGCCCAAATTAACACCCCTACTTGGGCTTGGAGGCTGTTGGTTCACTTAACGCTACTCAAGCCCATTTTATTTACCCAAAACTAGAAGTTGGATTATTTGGTGTCCAGAAAATCCAGAGTTTCATAAAACTATAGCACCGGTTTTTGATGGTTTATGAATCAACACGCACCTATGACAGTAACATCTAGCACTTAACAGCAATGAAGAAGAAGACAAAGGCAATCACCAATTTTAATTTACTCGTCTAGAGCAATGTAATATGGTAGTGATCTTGTCCCCCAAATATAAGAGGATTGTCTTTTATTAATCTTTCTTTTAAGGCGAAATCTGTGGTGCATCCACGGCACTGTAGCAAAAGATGTAATTGGTTGAACATGTGGTTGTGGTGGTAAGTATATCTTGTTAAACGTGAAAGTACATTTTATAAAAATTTAATCAATGAAAAATATATAGATTTTAAGAATTTAACGTGATTGGTTGTGATATGGATTTAATGTACAACCAATATTAACGAATGCAGTATAATTGAGCTCTAAGTTATATCCTTAACATGTACTTTCTTAACTCATTTAAAAATAAAAATCTCTTTATTCATTTGTTTCTGAATTACATTTCTCTTATCGCGCTAATAAGTAATAACCTCTTTCGCCTCTCTTTCTCATGTTGAAGACCTAAAATATGTATTAATTTTCCCCCAATTAACTCATGTCACTAAGTATGGATGCAAGTCCAGATCTACCCGGCATGTTCAGTTAACACATAAATAGGCATACAATCAGTATAGGACACCTTTCTTGCAAGTATGCCTCTGACTCCATCATACAATGGCTTAAGCATGCTTGAGGGAAAGGTGCCACAGACTGATTGTGCCTATTTCACTGATAATCAGATAGGATTAGTTGAACACAATAGTATGGTTTTCAAAATCGGACTGGAAAACTGGAAACCGGTCAGGTGATCGGTTCCATTTTCTTTCAAAACCGTTCGACCTAGGAACCAGACCTCTGACCGATTCATACTCCAAATTGATTTTAAAAACCTTGCACAATAGCTGTTTAGCCGCCCGTGGAATCAATGATGACACCTCACATCAGTCATAAAATACATGGGCCACGACCATTCAATCTCTCTATATGAGTCCTGTATTTTATGATTGGCGTGGGGCATTGTAATGGGTTCCACAGCTTGTTAAATAATTGATAATCTCATTCAGTTAATCCAAATTAACTGATAATGCACTCTTTCTCCGACTTATTATCACATACATCTCCGGTCCTACACTTAAGCCTTAAGGCTATGTTTGGTTTGAAGGAAAAGGTAAGGAAAATAAGGGAAAAATAAAAATAAAAAATTATACAAGATTTGTAAAGATTTCTCTAACTTTTCTTTCCTTTCCTTACTTTTTCTTCAAACCAAACATATTATAAGTGTAAATTAACCAATGAAAATTCACCACGGGGTTTCTGATTGGTCAAAGCTCTTTCGACATCATACCCATCCACTCTCATATTTGAGAGTTGAAAATTAAGTGAGCATACGCATCTTCTTTTCATTGCTTATTATATGCCTTTAGTCTAAGCCATTAGTCTAGGAGATCAAGATTGGTAAGCTAGCTACAACCCTTCGGTAAGTGTGGTTACTGGTGTACAATACTTTTTTATTTTTTTCTTTTAAACAGTACTTTTGCGAACAAGAAATTAGGGTGTATCCAGTCCAATATGAGTCCATTATAAATGGATCAGGTGCAATCCAATCCAATGAATGTTTTGGACCAATTTAATGTCTGGACCACCTAATCTGTTTAAATTCATTATGATTTAGATTGGTTTCAATCTAAACCCGGTCTATTGACACATATATTCTTATCTTATATCAATGGATCAGATATTTGCTTAACCCAACCCAATCCAATATAAATTTGTTACGGACGGGTCAGGTCTAATTTAATCTAATAAATATTTTGAACCACATTGGTCCAATCCAATATGTCTTATTAGTCGGTCCAATCCGTCCAAAACCGGTCCATTGACAACCTTACAAGCAATCAGGGATCAAGTGTTCAAACATTTTTGTGTAAAACTCAGTTGTAATAACTTCTACAAAGTAATAAAAAATAGTTGTATAGTAACAATAGTACGTACAACCTACATGTTCCAAAGCAGTTTGGATCTGGTAGGCACAACATTGTAAGTACTTTCAATAAGTACTTAAAAAAAATTTTCTGACACCTGTCCCTCAAAATACCCTCACCCCACCCTAGAAAAAGATTAAAATCCACCTTTGACACTTGTCAAAATACTTATCAAGTATTCACTTAGCGTGCTTACTTAAGTTGTGCCTACTAGATCCGGTCATATTTCAAAAGTCTAAAACAAGACAAGAAAGAAACAAAGAAGCGAGAATGAACGAAGGACCAATGAAAACGAGAGTCAGGATCACTCGCGGATATCATACAGTTCCTACCCATAAGAACCGTAACCATATCTACCCACGTAACATTGCAGCCACAATTGGATACATCTTCATGGAGATGTTCTGTAGGCTTAGTTTAGAAGTAGAAATACAAAGTTATATAGAGTGCAAAAACTTATATTTTGTATGTATTTGTAATGTATATGTCTGTATTTATACTCTAACCGTAGTGTCTTGTGGTGGGTAGGAGATCCAGAGTTTGACAGGATTTGCTTAAACTTGTACAGTTGCGTTCAACTTGCGGCAGGTGTCTTCTTATGCATATTGTCTCGTGTATACATGGATATTGACACGTGGCAAGATTGAAAGCAAGTGCACAACAAATGCAACGCTAACAAGTGCAGCAGATCCAAACTCAAAGGTTAAGTTATTGATCATAATGGTGCAAGGAAAGAGACGTACCCTTCTCCAGCCATCCCCATAGATGAGATTTCTTTTCATCATGGGTTGGGGAGCATTGGATGCATGGGTCATGGATTGACAGTTACCTTTGAATTCTTAGTAATCCAAGCTATGTGACGTTAAATACTAAAGCAAATTTAAACATATTTGATGGTTTGATGGGTACGAAACGTGTATATATCAAACCCGTCTGTCACCCATTGACAGTTCTTTTCATTAGTAATCGAAGTTATTTGAAAAGGTGATAGTCCGGCCGTGACGTTAAATGCTAAAGTAGTCAGTTGAAGCTTTGAAGGTTTGATGGGTAGGACCCCTGTATATCAAGTAAACCCATCTGTCATTCATTGCACCCCAGAAAAGCAGATGATTTACTAATGTCTTTCACTATTGGTCTGAAACTGAATACTCCCCTCAAACAACCCTATCTAATCTCTGGTTGTGTTGATATTTTTATCTCACCTACAGAGCTATATGTCACTGAAGAACAAATGGGTAATCCATCAACCAATATATAGATGGCAATTGAGTTGATAGAAGACCTAAAACAACAAGAATTCAAGTTTCTTATCTAGTTATTTTGCATCATAGTAAATCCCAGATGGACCCATTTTAATTAGTTCCTCTCATACTCCTAAAACTACTGATTTCTATGGGTAGATCCCCCAATTGAAAACAGATGATGGGTTTCTTTTGCTGTTCATCCATAACACTTGGAGTAAATATTGGGGTAAAAAAATTTACTCCACCTAGCTTTTTAGTTCATTCTATCAAATTGAGTATAGATGATCATGATATTTGGTCAAATAATATTGATAATAGATTGTTATAGGAAGTCAAAAGCAGCCTATGACAATCAAACGGTTTGGTGCTCAGAAATCATTAGAAAAGCAAATTAAGCAGCTACTTTGAGGAATAAGAGCCGAACCTCATTATAGCTGCAAAGAAGTTCTGTCTCTTCACTCAACATGTGCCCCATGTAATAGATCTAATTAATTAGTGTATAGAACAATGCAGTCCTGAAGTATCCGAGGCTCTTGCTTTTAACCTGCAAAGGAGATGAGTATATCATCTTCGGTTGTAAAAGGTGATACAGAAACCAATTCAAAGCTACTCTTTAATGGATTCAGTGGAACCACACTGGCCAATCTGATTAGTGGTCGCCCACTGTTAACAGCTCATGTTCACGTTTGCTTCTATCTCAGTTAATCATGTCCATGGCAACTTTGCATGGTTGCCCACACGTTCTATAATAAGTACTGAGTTGATCACATTGTGTTGTCTCTCCCCAGGGATTCATTCATCTAAGTTGTTGGAGGATTTGTTGATTAATGGAATCAGTTTAGTGCTAGAAGATCACCTGTTTAAGAAAAAATAAATCAAATAGCATATGGATTGGACCTGGTCCATCCATAATGAATTTATATTGGATTGAGCCAATATCTGGTCCATTGGTAGAAGATAAGAACATAGGTGTCAATGGATCAGATTTGAGTTAAAACCAATCTAAATTAACAGGAATTTGAATAGATTGGACAGTCTCTGAACCGGTCCAAAATATTCATTGGACTGGATTGGACCAAATCCACTCCAATTGACACCCCTATATATATATATATGTTATCTTATACTTATATATGTATATATAACCTTCTTCTCTGCCTAAACTAAATATATTTATAATTTTTATGTATTTAAGGTTGCAATTATTTCTTCCATAGAAAATTTATATTTTTACTTCTTTATTACATATATATTTGTTTTAATATGAATGCTATGTTTTGAAATTTTATTTTACATTTATAACATTTTTCCATCTAAACAAAATAATTTTGTTACTTAATTTACATTTACACTAGTATTTTAGAAGATTAATTTATAGTTTTATTATTAACTAATTAACAAATTTTAAATGAATGGTTTTCATCATTATTCAAATGGCTTGTGAGAGGATAAGAATGAGTTTAAATTAATTTAATGTTTTATTAATAATTTCCATTTTATTTATTTTTACCTTTTCTTTTAAAAGCCATGAGCATCATTATTAATTGATAAAATGGGGGTCCCATTGTCACTTGTCATGGGTGAACATATGAATGGAGATACTATTGTTACATGTGCTACATTTGATATTTGTGAGATAAAGTGGCACCTTATTATTATTTATAATATACAAGAGAAAAAGGCAAAGAGATTTTCTTTTGGTTGAGAGAATTATTATGAAATATTTTTTAGTCTAACCACATAAATAATCAAGTTTTCATATATTTTAGAGAAAACCAAGAATTATGTTATGTAACTCTTGGTGGGCATGCAATGTGGTTTAGCTCCATGTTAGCATCATGTAGGTGTTTTGCTCTCTCCCGCTTTTTTTTTTTTTGTTTGATTGTGCATTTTAAGTTGTTTCAAGCAACATAGAACACCTTGAATTTTATGAGAATCATTTTTGGAGAAAAGCTCATTTTGACATTCCTTGCAAGGGAAACAATGTTTTTTTTTTATCCTTTTCCCTTTATGATGCCTAATGGCGCCTAACTGGAACCAAATAAAAATATAAAATATGCACAAAACCTAGAGTTACTTTACGAAATTCCAAGACATGACCGTTATATGAGAAAATGGCAATGATACCAAACACCACCTAAAATGTTAGTATCAACCACCTGAATTTTGAATTACTTTTTTTATTAAAAAAACTAATAACTTTCTAATATGTATACTCATTTGTTTTTTTAGTAGTACAGATTAGGGTGCATGTAAGGCCCACTAGCTATTCCAGACAGAGAGAGAGAGAGAGCATACAGTCCTACACTTCTGCATGTTATCCCTTGTCTCTTATCTTGAAGGGACAATGAGAGACCATCTCAACTACCGAGCCATCGGCAAAATGTATAATCATTTGGTCATGTATAGATTAAAAGAATATGTTTAAAAGATTGAAGGAGCAAATGAAGTGTGTGTTCATCAAAAGGAAAAAAGGTTTCAGTACTCAAATCATTGCAGGGGACCTAGTGTCCTTAGGCATGTACAAAAGCCATCTTATAACATACGTGAGATGAAGAAAATAAATAAAATCACAAAGAGAAATGCAGAGAGAAAATAAACAAGGAATATGACAACAAACAAAATAAAAAGCAAGTTTCCGCATTATCTATTAATACTATATTGTTGGTGAGACAGTTCCTAGCTTGTATAATTGATGTGCTTTCTTACTGAGATTGACATCCACGTTCTTCTCTCCCTCTCTCTTTCATTATCTTTCTAATTTCGTACAAAAAAAAGAAAGAAAAGAAAAAGGAAAAAGGAAAAAGCTTGTTAACATGAGATGAAATTAATTTCTCTAAATCTTAATTAGCAAAAGCCCACTAAAACATTGCTCTTGAAGTCTGTTTTTCAAAAATAAACAATTCATGTTTGAAACAAAAACATATGTTGGAGTAATATATTTGATGGATGAAAGATGAGGAGGTATATTGTATGATTTCAAATAAAAAACAAAAACATGTTTTTAACCAGAATTCTAAGAACATATTTTTTTATTTCAGTTTTAGAAAAAAAAAAAAAAACACGTGTAAGGGTGTCAATGGACTGGTTTGGATTGGACCCCATCCAGTCCAAAATAAATTTGGATAGATTGGACCAGTCCGGTCCAAAATATTTATTAGATTGGATTGGACCTGCTCCGTCCGTAACAAATTTATATTGAATTGGGTTGGATTAAGCCAATATCTGGTCCATTGATATAAGATAAGAATATATGTGTCAATGGACCGGGTTTGGATTGAAACCAATCTAAATCAAAAAAAAATTTGAATAGATTGGACGGTCCAGACATTAAATTGGACCGGTGCAAATTGATCCAAAACATTCATTGGATTGGTTTGGACCTGATCCATTTATAATGGACTCACATTGGAGTGGATTGGATTGGACCAAATCCAATCCAAAATAAGGAAACCGCTAAAAATAGTGATCCAGCCAATTTCAAGAATTGATTTTGGATGATGATTTCCCAAAAATCGGCCAACCAAATAGAAATTTCAGTGCTGATTCTTCTAACATTGACGTGGCTCCAACATTGCACTAATTTTCGGGAAATCGGCATCAATGACAAGCATCCCCATAATATAAATTTGTTTTCAAACCCAATTATTTTATTTTTAAAACTCACGAGTCACAGCATTAAAAACGATTTAAATTGATTGAAATCGTTGCATAAGCTGCATTTGACATTCCTTATTTCAGGACTTATCTCCTTTTTGCACATAAAATACTCTTATGAACCTGAATTTTTTACAGTAAAAATGAGGTAAATTATTAAAATAAGAAGTGCCAAATGCAACCTTAACCAACAACAACTTGCTACGTCAGCCATCAAGTAGTATATATAGATACCCCACAAAGCAGAGCAATCTTTCTTTTAGCGTGCATGGCTGACAAGAGGAATTATTATTATTGGATAAACAGAAGTAGACAGTTAACAAAGCCATCAAGTGCAGATAATCGGGATTCCAATAATTGGGCCCTGAGCTGTGATAATAAAAAAAGAAGGTTGGATGAAATGATGATTCTGATTTGACCAGCAGATGTGTTTTTTTGACTAGCAAGCGTGAAACCGTCAAATCATCAGCAGTGGCAATTGTGGTCCAATTATATAGGATACGGCTTTGAATCTTGAAAGTTGCCTGCCTTAATTAAGTAAGCTCTCCTGCCGCGGCAATTGAGTGTGTTTGTGGTCCATTGCTTTTAAAAACGAATCGGTCAGGGGTCCGGTCATTCGGTCGAATGGCCCGACTATTTGAATCAAACAGTCAGTTCATTCTGATAAAAAAATTAAAAAATGGTTCAAATTGTTTGAATGGTTCAAATGATTAACCGCCTGGATCAGCAGTTTGTTGATCAAAACCAATGGTTTTGAATAAATTTCTGATTTTGGAGAAATCGAAATCGATCAATTTTTTCGGTTCAATGGTTTGATCCGGTCCGGTTTTAAAAACCATGGTGTGGCCGACTTCAAAACCTCTCTCTCTCTCTTAATGCATGGGATGGGATTAAATGGAAGACTTGTTGGGTTTGTGTCGGCGATTTTTGGGTTTTTAACATCAGTTTGGTTCTCTAATCTGAGGTTCAAAGGCATCTAATCTGATGTTACAAATATTAATTATTGGAGAGGGGAGAGAAGGGGGAGTTATTGTGACTTCTTATATTTTTCTATCTAATTTATACCCCTACTCTATTAAGAGAGTCAAAAATAGGTCAAAGTGGATTTTAGAGAAAAACAATGGATTTAATACTATTGAAGAGAGAGAGAGAATTTTAAAAAGAACCTTATCAAAGATAGAAAATTAAGACCTAAGAGGGTTTTTACTGTGACATTAATATATTGTTTAATAATAATTTCATTTGAAAATAGAAACTCACACACACACACATACATGGGTTCCGCATATTTTATGATGAGCATGGGACGTTATCATTGGTTCCACAGCCTATCACATTCAACTAATTAGTCTCTCTCTCTCTCCATGTGGTCGTAGTCTCTTGGATCTAGATCTCTTGCACTTTCATTCATGGAAGTGCACAAGAAGTGTAGGAGATGTCTTAAGGAACCATTCATCCTAAAAGCTTAAGTTGTTGGGTAAGATCCCTAAATATTGTTTTGTTCTCTAACATGCCCCTTTGCAAAAGGTTATTGGACTTGAAGCGTGGACAAGCACAGGCTTACACGTATCTTATGCCGAAAATTAATTAATTATGATATAATGGGGTAATGGGGGGATCAAACACTAGACCACTTGATCAGATAGGTTTTAATACCATCCCAACAAGTCATTTAACCTAAAAGATTTGGCTGTTAGGTGAGGTCCCTGAATGGGTTTTTATTTTCTAACAATATGAAAAAGTTTGTCTGTGTGGAGCCTAAATCTTTTGCACTTTCATTCAATCTATGGCTAGTGGTTTAATATGGCTATATGTCCATTGTTGTTTTGTTAATGACAAATTGGTAACCCCTTTCTTATACTGGGTAGTTATATTTCTCCATGCAGAAAGATCACAAGACAAATTCAAGCCACCCACCAAATAGAGATCCTCTACTTGTTCAATCTTGTGATCAATATCAGCTTGTGTCATATGGTTTATTACGATTTATTTTGACCATCAAAAATTAATTATGATGTTTTACCATTTAGTTTTTGCATGGTTACAAATGGTACATGTTTGTGATTCGATCTAATTAAGGTGATTCAAATTCATTTTTGTTTATAATTGGATGAGGTATTAGATCCCGTCCAATCCAATCCATTACACAATCCCATTCAAAATATTTAAGCTTGCGAATATATAGATACTAATAAATAAATATATATATATATATATGTTGAGTTAGTTTGAATCATCATCTAAGCCTTATCCCAACTATTAAGGATCATTTACATGAATCTCATTTTGCATTAGGATTCATGACCATTAGAGTTTGGAAAAAGTTTTAAACGTCAGTTGCCAACCTAACACAACTCTTCCCTTTTATCCTAGCTTGGGATCGGCAATGTAAGACAAGCTCATATTGGTGAATTTCAGAATATCAATATCGCCATCATCATCATCACCCAAGCCTTATCCCAACTATATAGGGTTGGTTATATGAATTTCGATTCATCATTCCATCTTGTTAATGCCATATCCATTAAATTATGGCCACTTACATCATTCCTTACTATTTCTATCAATGTCCTTTTTAGCCTACCCCTGGCCCTTTCATAATGTTTATAATATGTAATATATGTAATCAAAGTTGTTATTTTTAATTTATCCTAACTATATAGGGTTGGTTACATAAATTCTGTTTCTCATCTCCATTCTGTTTAATGCCATAAATTATTGCCACTTAAATGATTTCTTACTATTTCTTTCCATGTCCTTTTTGGCCTGGCCCGTTCATAATATTCATAATATATGAGAAGGAAGTTATTTTTAGTTTATTTTATTAACATTATATAATATTTTGGTCATTATTTATTAATGATACTTAATATCCAAACTTCAACGAATTAGTGATCATTGTTTTGATTCAAATCCAAATCTTCATCAATCAAATTTGGATGAAGGCATTATCCAATCTGATACGATTCATTTACAGCCCTAAAAAGAAGAATTTAGGGTATCCACCATGTAGTTTAGGAGTAGTGACACTTAGCCCCCCTACCCCAAACTTTCATTTGCAACAAGACCTCCCTAAATTTTCAGGTTCCAACACTCTGCGCCCTCCCCATTAACTGGATTGGAGGAAGTTAATTTACTAAAATGCCCTATTGAGATTCGTATGTTCAATAGTTATCTCCCATATACATGGCAATAGCGTTCAATCAAGTTGGGTCAATACATTTTAGGGTCATTCCAGGTTGGATCACCAAAGGTTAGATCCTAACCCTAAGGCTGTGTTCAGTTTGAAGGAAAAAGTAGGGAAAGGAAGGAAAAGATGGGAAAACCTTTACAAATCTTGTATTAGGTTTCTTTACTTTTCCCTTCCTTTCCCTACCTTTTCCTTCAAACCAAACATAAGGAACGACCCATGTGTCAGATGGGTCAATGGTTCAACCGCTCTAGTCAACTAGTATTTGATCAAGTTAAGTGTTTTTTTTCAAAAATAGGGGTTAACAATCCGGTTCAAATGAGTCGACTTTTTGCTAGGTCTTCTCCCCTAAAATTTGATGTCTTTGCTACTATTAAAATCTCAACAGACACCACTCCAAGTCTCAAGTAGGATTAACTTAAACTATAAGCCAGATGGTTAGAAATTATTATTTCCAATTCAACTTCTTACTATTCTGCATCTACTTATTTTCTCTAGTCTAGAAACTAGAACTATAAATGTTGGAGCATAACGAGTAACCAAAGAAAAAGAGGCAGTCGGTGAACCAGAGAGTGGTGGTGGTGGTGGTGGTCTTGTTGCCAGGAGGAGCAATTCGTGTATCATGAGACTTGAAATCCAAACTTCAAGGAAGTAGAAAATTTTCAGATGATTCAGAAAGAAATTCCAATAAATTATGACTATGTTTGGATATACTTTTACTTTTATACTTTTAATAGTACCAAAGTACACTGTACATAAACTGTTTTTACTTTGGTATTTTTGTTGTGAAAACTGTTTGGGTAAAAAATTTTGTAAAGTATGCTTTCCAAAATAGAATCATTTCCTATTTGCTAAAACCACATTAGCAGTCATGTGATTCAATTGATCTTACATGTGACAAATACCATAGTACCCATGATTATCCACCTGTATGCATTGAAGATACACACACAGGCCACGTGTGCATATCATGCACACAAAAAACTGCATGAAAACCATGATCATGTTAACTATATAGGAAAGGGAATGCCATAGGAAAATAACAGATAGTATAGCAATGCAGCTGTTAAGTAATGGGAAATAACAATCAATAACGAGAATGCCAAAAAATAGGGGAATCACAATATGCTGATTGATGAAGATAGTCCATTGAATAGTGGAACAAATGGAGAAAAAACATTCAAAAAGGGGAGAACATGAAACCAGGAACCCATACCTGCAAGTTTTCTACCGTTCATGGCGATTCTAGCGAAGAAGTAGCAGTGCCACAAACATACTATGCTTCCAGCGACAATTTCCGATGGGTTTGTGGTTGGAGATAGGCGACGGCGGAGCAAGAACTCACGGTGACAAGAAGATCTAAGGCATGAAGACAACATGCAAATGACGACTCTTCGACCGAGCGGTTTTATCGAAGGGTGGTCACACATGACCACCGCTCACACAAAAATGGAAGCACAATTTCACCAAAAACACGAAGTAATAAAAGCCAACTTTGTGCTTTGGTGGGTTTTCATGCTTTTAAGAAATATGAAAGCACAAGTAGAAAGTATGCCATCCAAACGACATGTAGTGATTTTTGTACTTTTATACTTTCAAAAGCATGAAAGTACTTTATAAAAATCTATTCAAGCAGAGCCTATCTTTCTCCTGATCACTCTTTCATCTTTCTCTCATCTCTCTCTTATTATTTCTCAACTTTCCCCTAACAAAACTACAAAACTGAAGTTAATGGAAAATAGAGGAAGATGATCTTTATTTGTTCATGGAGTGCTACTTTTTGGGTGCAACAAAATAAGTAGCTTTGAAGCCCAGAGATGGTAGAACTAGAGTGAAAGAGTTTTGCTGGGATGGAACTCCCTTTGGATTGATTGTTCATCCTTGTGTTTGAAAGTTCTAGGGGATTGATTCCAATGGTTCTCTTGACTCATTGCACTAGTGAACAGAGAATCTTGAGAGAGAGGTTGCAAGCTTTATACTCCATTTAACTGCCTTGGATTTAGAGGAAAGCTCTACTTTCCATTTAACTACCTTAGATTCAGAGGGTAGATCTCTATATCTAGAGATCCAAAGGGAAGATCATGGTAACCATTGATTCTTAAGAAGGTGGAGAGAGAAATGGAGAGGAGTTGTATTTGGAAGATAAACAGGAGAGAGAGAGGTCGTGGTAGGGTGGGGATAGAGACACTCAGGATCTGCTACCCACAAATTGTTTCCACATCCCTACCCCCATAGCACCACCATCATGTATTGGGAACATCTCCCCATGAATGACAAGGGAGATATTTCCAATGCGACATTGTAATGTCTCATGGGTAGAGATGTTGGAACAGCTTGTGGGTAGCAGATCTTGAGTTCGGATCTACTCCTCACAAAGCATGCCTAACACCAACCTCACACCACATTTCAGCCATGCATCTGGAGCATCTTTGTAATTGTAAATTTTTATTCACAAGAGGATGTTCTCAATGCACAACTGAAACATGTTGTAAGGTCAATGTGAGACGCGCTCTATGAGGAGCATATTCAAGCCCAGATAGAGATGCCAGTAATAAATAGCATCAAGCCAACACCCTGAATAGAAATCAAAGAGAGAGTGAAAAGGTAATTTGGAAATTTTAAAATGTTAAATAAGCACATGGCAGTCATGTGAGAATCTTTTCAAAGTTAACTTACATAATACTATTGGAAGGGGCAAAGTGTTAGAATGATGGAATTTGAAAGTTTAGGGGGCCTTTATCTCTACCCCAAAGTACATAGTACTAATCCTTAATTAACCCAGGAGTTTGCTCTGGCCACGTGACAAGAATTTTTAGACTCTAATTTGGTCCATCAAGAGAAAATTCAGGACAAATTTGTGGGGCTATTTTCAGCCACATGCCGATTAAACCCTTGCTTTGTTCACCTTATTTATTGATGTTTTCTAATCCGATGTGTTTTGAACCGAGGACATACTCAGAAAGTCCCACCAACTAGACAAGGTCGCGGTGAAAGAACGAAGCTGCGCACCGAGACCTACAACCAGGAGAAAGGTCAGAGGCCCGATGAGTTATTCCCTGAGTAGGTACTCCGATGGTCAAGTCAATAGGATTGAGAAGGACATGGCCAGGTCGAGCAAGTTGAAATAGCATTGATCCAGGCCGAAGAGATAGTGCAAAGAGGTATTCAAAGAGTGTAGTTTCAAAAGTCATTTACCTTAAGTGGGGAATACCTATTTATAGTTGGGCGTTTGTGTCCTAGATGGATAGAGTTTCTGGGGTTGTCAAGATGAGGGTGTCCATCGAGTTCTTTGGGAGGTTTCCTCTTCCCTAGTGGAGTTCGCATCCTTGTTTATGCAGGATACTCTTTCTTAGTCGTGCCCTTCCATTACGTATGGCGTCGACGTGGCCTAAGAGGGAGGCAACCACGAAGATAGCCACATGGCATCCTTGGCCAACTCAACCATCACCTCAACACCAATACCCCAATTCTGAAGTCGAGGAGTGTAGTGCTCAGTTCCAGCTAGGTGTGGAAGAGTTCTACGGTCTTCGACTGAGGAACTTTAGTTTCTTCGAGTTGGTTGGCCTGGGTAAGACTGGTTCGCTGAGTGGACCAACTGGTTCAACGCTAGTGCATTTCTGTTACAGGTCAGCAGATGCATCATTTCGTCTTCCCAAGGTCACGCATGTGCAAAGTGCAGCATCAAATCAGCGTCATTGATCTGGTTTGATTTAGACTGTTGGTTGCCTTTATAAACAAGGGGTAGGCAAGCCATTTCAGTTTATCATTTGGGAAGAGTGTGCACCTTGGAGTTCGGATGATGTTCCTTGCTCGATATCTCAGGTGTCCTGATCTTTTTTTTCTTCAATAAGATATTTTCCACTACGTCCTCCCTGTCTTCCCTTTTCACTAAGTATACTTTGGGGGATAAGAGTGAGGGTAGTCCTCGGCACGAGGTGACTGAGGTTAGGGTACCAGAGACCGATGCCAATGCAGCTGAGGTCGGTGACGAGGGTAACACTGAGGTCTGAGAGGAGATTGGTGTCAAGGAAGCGGATGTGGAGTCGGAAGAGCAAGCCTTGAGAGGAGATTTGGGGAGTGGTTTGCCTCAGCTTCATAAAGCCTTTCTCCACCCAACCTGGCTCAAATCAGGGAAGTGTATCGCATTCCTGAGGAGTATGAACTAAGGTGTCCTAGGATAAGGGAGAGGGCCACTTCAGCCTGTCCCGTAGAGATTAATGTGTACGTCCACAGTTTGATTGGCGACCTCAGGTTCCCTTTTGATCCTGGGGTAGTGGTCGTCTTAAGGTGGTATTGGTTTCTCCTATTCAATTGATGTCAAACTCGTTTTGGTACCTGGTTGAGCTACTTTGTTACTACACTCTCAAAGGCTATTGAAATTACCCTGTCGATGTTTAGATACTTGGTGTTCGGCCTAGCCATCAAATCATGGCAGTATGTTTGGCTTTACTTATTCTTCTTTGTTTCTCTTATTTTGTACTAGCTATTCGGTGCCCTTCAGTTGGTTTGTTCAGTTGGGGGCCTTGTCGACCACCTCCACGGGCTACCACGATTTATGAGTCGCAAGAGATCGAGAATGCTCAGCTGAAGGCAGAATTGGCTGAGCTGAAGTGCGGCGTCAAGGAGAGGGACGACACTGTTTTCAAGCTAAAGTGTCGCGTCCATGATCTCAAAGAGGCACGGGAGGTGCTGAGGAAAGAGCTTGAGGAGGCCAAGGCAAAGATAGCTCGAATGAAGGAGGAGGGCATCACTGAGTATAGAGATTCGAAGGCTCATTAGAACGAGTTGGATGACTATGCTACCGACTCTTAGCAGGAGGGATTCACTCTCTGTCAGTAGCAGCTGATGCGTCAGTTCCTAGAGGTGGACGGTGTTGTTCAGGGGTTTGGCCCATTCAATACTGAAGAGTTCGATCATGGAGATACTATCGTTGCCAACGCCCAAGAGCATGCCAAGGACCTCTAACGGAAAATCGATAGGGTTCACAGGCTGTGCTCTTATGCTTGTTCTCAAGCTAGTCGAGGTCTCAGACTTCTTGTCAGATGGTTGGGGCGTTTGACTTCGTCGCCTCAGTCTTTAGTTGGCCAAGGTGCTTAGCTTGATGCTCACCAATCGAGGTCTTCAGCTTCATGGTCTCATTCTTGCATTGGCTGAGATCTTTAGCCTAGTGTCCTCAGTCTTACGCTGGCAAAGGTGCTTGGCTTGATGCTCACCAGCCGAGGTCTTCGGCTTCGTGGCTCGGAGTTCGATGGTGCACGGAGTTCGATGGTCGTCCTCTTGCCATTCTGTGGCAAGGACGTCATTCCCACGGTACCCATCGATGGTTTGTCCTTGACTTAAACCATTTGTGGTCTGTTGGGTCTCGTAATGGTTGTTAGGCCTCAGCCGTTATAGGTCGGTCGAGTCTTTGATGAGGATGTCATCATGTTGCGACCATTAGTCAACACGGAGTTCGGCCACTGGAGATTGGTCAGACCGTGTGCAGGCATTTGGTCATCTATGCTTGAAGGAAAATTCTTTATCCATTGAGTTTGTACAGCTCAATCACCGTTAGTGCTCGGCACCTATTGTCGTCACTGCATTTGAATTCCTAACACTCTTGCTCTTTAGTGTGGGTCCTCCATGCTTAGTTGTTCTCCTCTCTAGTGGCCTTCCCGCCCGAGATGATGGCGATGACCCCGACGGGTGGAGCTCAGGCTGGGGGCTTGTTAGTGAGGTGTGGCTCTTCTCTAGGTTTATTCTCTTTGATGTGAATGAAGCCACGAAGGTATCCACGTCGGATGAGCTCTTCCAGGTGGTGAAGAAAGGTAATGGAAGCTTTTAGTCTCATGGTTGTGGTCTCGGTGGAAATCGCAATACTTGTCTTGATTTCTATTGTTGCCCAGGGTTTTCATCTTCTCATGCCACATAACAAAGTTGTGATTGCGGATTTGCATTAGTATCTCGGCCCGTAGAGCATTAAGTGGAGTGAAGTTGTGATACGTTGAGGGCGAGGTCCTCGGTCTGTTGTTAGGTCGGCAATCCTACTTCTTGGCATCTCGGTCCAGTCTTCGGCCGTCGTGGTTACTATGCTTTCAATCATTCATATACTTCTACACGTGCTTCATGAGCACGTTCAGGTTGGGTGGAGGGTTCTTTTGCAAAGCGAAGTTGAATATTAAGGAGCACAGCTTGCTCATAACGGCAGTCACAACCACCGACTGGTCTATAGATGGCTACTGAGCATTGAGGGCCTCGACCTTGAACCTTGCCAAGTATTCATTCCCTTAGGGTCTCTTCCTCCCTCTGTCGTAATTGCATGAGGATAGTCGATGTCTTCAAATGCCTTTGGCTAGCGATGTACTATGCCAGGAACTATGTCTCCAACTACACCCAGGAGGATATGGACTTCGGCAGAAGGGAGGCATACTAGGTTCTGCTGACAAAGGCCTTGCACATGATACCCTCGGAGGTGTCATGCAGCACCATTATCGCCTTGAACCCTTCAATGCGGTCTTTTGGGTATGAGGCCCCATCATACTTCTCGAACTGAGGAGACCACCATCCGCCTAGGGGAAGTTTGTTGACAATCTCTTGGACGAAGATGGGCTCTTTTGCGGGCTGCTGACCGTGACGTTGCTCTATTGGTTGGGCCATTGGAGGGGCTGCATTTCAATCCATTTGGCTGCTTTCCAACTCGGCCAGTCGTTGTCGTAGGTCCTTGGCTTTAGTGTCTCTTCCCGCTAGTGCCACGTTGATGGACTTCTTTGCTTTCGGAGATGCTTGCCGATCTTGGATTAAGCTGGATTCGGCTATTGATATTGGGGGCTATTGCACACATTGGCAGTCATTCTCACATCAGCATTCTTGTGCCGAAGCAATGTGATTTATTGCAGGCATCGCATGCATGAGGTCGATCTGGGGGGTTGGACCTCTAAGATGGTTGCGAACACTCATGGTCGGACTGGGCCCCATTCCAACCTGTGTGGCACCTTTTGGAGTCCTCGGTGCGAGGATCGACTGTGGCAGGCGCCTATGCGGCAGGGCAAGTGGCTTGGGGGTGTGCGCCGGTTGTCCCAATGTCTCCACCATGGTGAGGATATGGTCAACTTTGTACTACATGGCAAGGAACTGTTTAGGGTCAACCATTATCTGATGTTGGGGATCCCAAGGCGGAGAGCTACGAAGTAAGCGGGATCCCCGAGATGGGTAACAGGCTCCAAAGTGGTCGGATGTGTTTTTAGGCATGGTTGCTTTTAGTGCACAAAAAGGGGTTTGGGAAATGACTTTTTGTACATTTTCCACAGACGGCACCAATCTAATGCTATATGATCCAAGGTGTTCTGAACCGATGACATAGTCAGATAGTCTGCCAACTGGACAAGGCTAAGGTGGAAGAACGAAGCCACACACTGAGATCTACAATCAGGAGAAAGGTCAAATACCCAAGGAGTTATTTCCCGTGTAAGTACTCCAATGCTTTAAGTCAGTAAAATCGAGAAGGATGTGGCCAGGCTAAGCAAGTTGAAATAACGCTGGTTCGGGCCAAAGGGATAGTGGAAAGAGGTATTCAAAGTGTGCAGTTCCAAAAGTTCCTTATCTGGAACAGGGAATACCTATTTATAGTTGGCATTTGTGTCCTAAATGGATAGGGTTTCTGGGGTTGTTTTGATGAGGGCATCCGTCGAGGTCTTCGAGAGGTTTCATCTTCCCCAATGGAGTTCGCTTCCTTATCCATGCAGGATAATCCTTTTTAGTCATGCTCTTCTGTTACGTGTAACGTCAACGTGGCCTAAAAGAGGGGCAACTGTGAAAATAACCACGTGGCATTCTTGGGCAGCTCAACCATCACCCGAACAGTTATCTCCCATATTCCACATTAAACCATGCATACACTATAATGACAAAACCGATACTCCTTAGTCGTGTTTATCCATTATGCTTAACGTCAACGTAGCCTGAAAGAGAGGCAATCATGGAGATAGCCACGTGGCATTCTTGGCCAGCTCAACCATCACCCGAACAGTTATCTCCCATATTCCACATAAAGCCATGCATACACTATAATGACAAAACCTAGATATCTTCTCTTAATCAATGGAGTCACGTTGTGGATTACACTAAAGTTTGAGATTGCGTTTGGTTTGATAAGAAGCTAACGAATTCCACAGTGCCTTATTTAGTTATTTTTCTATCAAAACCCAAATACAACCTTAAGATCAGTGAGTACTAGAAGCAAGAGCAAGATCCGCTCTATGGGCCTACAGGGGCCTGGATTTGTGTCTGTGGACCGTGTAACCCGTCACGTGTTTTAAGGATTGAGAAGTCCGAACCACAAACTGTGTGGTGTAGGTCCCGTCTTAGTTCACCAATGGAAAATCAGAGTAAACACATAATTCTGCTCCTTGTTTGGAGCTTTTCTTTAAAAGGCATTTTAGGAGCTTTAATTGTTTTTTGAGCTTCCATGGGAACCTCTTTTCCTGTCCTTCTCCCACAACCATGCATTTTTAGTTAAAAGGGGAAACTAAGGGATGGATGGCGATGATCTCGATGATCTACATGGGCCGATTATGGGCCCGTTGATTAATTTTATGGGATTAGGCCCATTTAATTTTATGTCATCCTGATCGTCTCAAAATGGGCCAAACTCCCAGGAGGTCCCTCACGTTGAGTCCACGACATTGCCATATCCAAAGATATCGAGAAAAATCAACAAGAAGAAAGGAAAAGATACGTTGCAGACACATGAGTAATTCCTGCAACTACACAAAATTCACTCAATCACTCAAACAAGAAAAATAAAAACTAAAAAAAGATTAAATATTTGCAACCCCCCTCACCCACCAACCAGAGACTGAAATCCTGAAATCAAATTTCTTAACAACAGAAGGAGATCTGCTGCATTGATGTTTTCTGTAAGACCATCTTCATCAACGTTAAATCTAGCATTTCAGGAAAAGAAAAAAAGAAGTAGATCGATGATAAGTAGAAAGAACCAGGTGCAATTCCTCCCTCACTGCTTCTCTATCTCTTGCTCACTGCTCGGCCTCTTCATCCCAGCTTCAACCCTGAACATGACGCTAGTACATTCTAAAGTCGCCCAGTTGCGTGAACAAAGAGGTTGACGACGACGCCGGAGCTTGGTGTCTCGGCCTGAAACAGTCCAACGACATTCGGGGTGGCGACACCGCAACCGTCACTGTTGAGGATGACTGTGCTCCGGACTCCGGCGAGGACTCTAAATTCATGAGTAACAACCGACAAACAAAACCCAGAAATTATATATTTCAGTTCTTATGTGAACTGTGAAAATGATACAAATCTAAATTGGGAAAATGAAGACGAACGAAAGAAACCCAGTTAAAGCTCACTGGCAGGATTTTCCGGTGGAGGAACGTTAGCAGTTTCCAGCTGGGACTGTTGCTGCTGTTGAGTCTGTGGCTGGGGTTGTGATTTTCTCCTCCGACGGTTGTGATCGGCCAACCGTTTTCTGCAACTTCGCTTCCCTTGATCGAACTCCGACAGAAGATGAAACCTGATCTCAGTACAGAATACTTAAATATTTAAGTAACTGAATAAACTAAAATTATCCTTCTCTTTGGCGATTCCCAGTATAAGAAACAGAAGGAACAGTACGTCGATGGACATTACGAAAAATTTCCTGGACTCAAATGCCCTCGGGATTCCCCTACGTACGGCAACGCCAATCATTAGCTCAACACAGGAGCTCCCGAGGGCATTATCGTCTTTCTAAGTGTATAATGCAAGATGAACGAGAAGGGTAATTTTGGCATTTCGAACCTGCTACATTGTTGGCAGAAGCGCTGAGTCAACCCGGCTGCTAAAACAGTAGAGGCCTTTGAGTGAAACTCGCAGACCTTGTGACGCCGGTGATAATGCTTCGCGTGCGTCAAGTCGGCGTTGCATCCCTCGGCCTGACATCTCGGGGAGTTGGACGCACCCGCTTCGATGGGCCTCGACCGGCGGTACAACCTGTTGACGAAATCGTCTTCCGCCGACGAGAAATACGTCCGACCACCCAAATTCAGCCCGATTCTGGCTGGAAAATCTATTCCCCTCGGGCCGCAGACCTCCTCGGTCTTCGGCATGACCAGGAAGCTAGTGGGTCCAGCGACATGTTCCGGTGGCGGAGGCTGCTGCGGGTAAGCGAGGGAGTAAGGTCGTGAGTCGTAGAGGGACTGGAGATGGGTTTGGTTCTGTTGCTGCGGTTGTTGGAAGGGATGAGAAGAGAACGAAGTCGCATGAGAGAGGAAGCTCCCCGCGAGTGTCTGGTTGTACTGGTCGAAAATCTGGCGCGTTTGGTCGGAATCCTGTGCTGGCTCCTCCCCAGACAGTAGCATTGCAGATGGATTACCCCACTGGTAGTCCAGCATTTCTGCTTTTCGTTTCTTCGTCCGAGGAGAAAAAGTGCAGAAAAAAAAACGTACCCTCTGCAGAAACGTAGCACTTCCGGCCAGCTAAGACGTCATTTTCCGGTCGTCAGACGGGACTGTTCAAACTGTACATGAAAACACCAGGGATAGAGTTAAACTGGAAAAAGGGTTTGAGCAGAAGATGTGTCAGCTTTCCTAGGGAGATTATTGAGCAAAGAAAGAAGCTTCATTTTCTCGATCTTGGGTCGACCTTTTTACGATTTTTTTAATGGGTTTACTTCCATTCTGGGTTTCAATCGCTTTTACGGGCATGTCGGTATTTCAGTTATCTTTTATTATTTTTATGGATAAAATGTTCATACCTGGTGGTGCAGACTCCCAGAGAAGAAAACCAAGCCATAACTGAAACCCTGTTCGCCATTAGAGCTTCTTCCCTATTCAGTAATGGCGTGTGCGTCAAGGCAAGAAAGAAAATACATTAAATAAAAAAATCTTTGTTCTTGTGGATCTCTTTCTATTCCTAGATAGAAAAGAAAGCTCTGATCTGAGAGG
Organism: Nelumbo nucifera; assembly: GCF_055504915.1. Classification (NCBI taxonomy): domain Eukaryota; kingdom Viridiplantae; phylum Streptophyta; class Magnoliopsida; order Proteales; family Nelumbonaceae; genus Nelumbo; species Nelumbo nucifera. Next base: position 29,191,079 of record NC_142654.1, read on the forward strand.
ATCAAAACCGATCCCTTTGACAGAAACAGAATAGCTCAGCTCAGCTCAGCTCAAAATCGCCACCATTAAAACACTCCCCCGCTCAGTCGCTCACTCTCCTCTCTCTCTTACCCTAGGGAACTGAGGCATTAGGCGGCTCGAACACAGCTCCGTCCTTTTATTGTTTATATAGAAGATTAAATTACGACAGTGACCCCTGATAGTAAAAAGTTTACCTGGAAGCCATTTGCCGGAAATAAAGCTCGCAGTACCTCTCCCAACTTTCCAAGACGACCCGTCCAGGGTCCAGACGGATGAAGTGGCTGAACTGAAGACTGAACGACCAAAATCTATCAACAGTACTTAAATTATTATAATATCTCTTATTAAGTAGCCCTACTAAAGGACAAAACAATAAATCAGTGAGTTCAGCCACTTCAGCCATTATCGAAGGGACCATTTAAGTGTGTTTGACTGGAACAGGACAGCTGCCAAAGGACGAGACGAAATGGTATCGCTACCGACCGACCGCCCACCCAATTTTATAGCGTCGGTTGACGAAACTGTCCTTGACGGAAATGAAATTTACCTTTTCAGTTCGGTCATTCGAGTTCCAGGGGAGGACAGTACGGTCATTCGAGGCCTTAACGTAGGCGGTACAAAGCGAGGGAGGAGTCTCTCCGAGTCCGGGTTAGAGCTACAGCCTACAGCCAGCAGAGGCTTTACGGGGAAGCCAGCTGGCACTTCCATTCAAACGATAACAACGAGACGTAGGTTTTTCTGAGTTTACGAAAGCCTACCATGTTTAACGTTCTTTTCACCTTGCTGCTTCCCAAAATTTACTGAATGCCCACCCACCTAAGTTATGTTTTTACTAAAATACCCCTATCTGTCCTTACTCCTTGCCATGCCTATTAATGCGTGCATTGATGATTCACCAATATAAGGGTTTTCATATTTTCCAAACTGAACCGGAACTACTTGTTTTTAAAAAACCATGAATTGACATTAAATCGAAGTCAACCGGTTAATCGATTCATCGGTTTGGTTTATATTATAAAGAAATATATATATAAATACATATAATATATTATATTATAAACAAAAATCTATACCAAAAAGAGTTTTTACCAAGGTTTTTAAAATCGAACCGGCAAACGAACTGGTCAGGGTCCGGTTCCTAGGTCGATCAGTCCAATCGTTTAAATCGAACAGTCAGCCTGTTCTGACAAAAAAAAATTAAAAACGGTCAAAACCGTTGAATGGTTCAACCACCTGGATCAACAGTTTACCGACCAAATCAATGTTTTTTTGGTGAAATAACAGCTCTGGGGTAAAACGGAATTGGTCACCTGACTTGATTTGACCGATTTCCGATTTTTCCAGTTCAGTCCGGTTTTGAAAACCATGATTTTGACCGATTAAAGCATCGCCATGAATTTTAATTAATATCACGATATCATGTTTTTCCGGTTTCATAGTTGAAACAAAAATAATATATTATATATTATAAACATAAATATAAATATAGATACTGATTGATTCGGTTAACCATTGGTGTTTTATATTAATTGACCAAAATCGAATCAATATCTTTGGTTTTTCATGCCAAATAGAATCCGAACCAACTGGTTTGATTAACCAGACTTTTGAGTTCAGTTTCATTAATTAGATTCGCTTTTTCAGTTTTTGATGATCACCCCTAACCAATAATAATACTATTAGAGTAACATCAATGGTTATTTACAAATTTGAAACTGTTGTAGACCCAGGCAGTTGAACCACGCTGATCCAAACAAAGCTAACCAGTTCACTGGTTTTGTACGGTTTTGATTGTTTGGTTGAGTTGAACCGTTCAAACCACTTTCGAGGTAGTTTTCAGGAGGTGGGTTTTGGAAACATTGTCAAAAACATGTCGATGATAGCCTCAGTCGGGAGATCTCCTTGAATATACGAGAGAACTCACAGACTGAGTACTTTGAGACTACATTGGTCCACAACTCTCTCTCTCTCTCTGATTTATTATAAATTATAAGAATCCATATGTAAACAGTTGGTATGGAGCTCACTTACTAAACACTTAGTAGCAGAGGGATGGTTCGAGGAAGTGTCTCAAACAAGGCTGGAAAAGACTCTCAACATCTTTCAACTAGCTATGATACAATTTGTTGATGGCGAACTCTGTTTGTCTGGCCCAAACTAATGATGTTGATAGACGGGTTGTGTCTAAATTGTCCTTCTTCTAGTTGAGTGATGAAGAGTAGATTCGAAACCCCCCCCCCCCCCAAAAAAAAAAAAAAAAATGAAAATTTACAACAGTGCATTAGAACTCCTCACCACGTCTTGTTTGTATCAATGAATTTGAAGTTGAGATCTCCTGCCAACAAATGTGATCCGATGAATCTCTCTATAAGACTGGGATCCATAAAAGTGGAACCCGCTGCGTATGATATGTGCAGTGTCGAATCATGTTGGTAGGTTTTTGGGACGTGTTTTCTTGATAGGAGATCCAGCTAATTAACCTAAGATTTCTACTACCGTGCAAAAATGAACAATTGTGACACATTAGATTCTAGTATCAATCAATCACATTAAAGATTATTTATTTTTTTATTAATTCACATTTTACAAGATGTATTTATCAATCACATTAAAAATAACAACCGTGATGTCTTACTTTATAATTGATTAATGTTTTTTGTTTTATAGTGCATTTTTTGTACCATATCATCTGTCTTGATATATTAATAACATGAAAGGGATAAGAACAAGATTGCTTTCTTGATTCCCAGTAACAAATTTCTTGAACAGTGAAGAAAATGCTGAGTAGATTCTCAATTGAAATAATCAAAATCTCCTTAATCTGCTTCATGATATTACAATGCTACTCTGTGCTTGTTTTTAACTACAAATGTAGATCTATCCACTATAGTATTTAGACCTGGGCCTTGCTAAATTTTCAAACTAATTGGGTATTATGTAGAATTAAGAATTTGATAAAATCCTAGGCTATGCTGGGTTTGATGGTAAATAAAAGAAAAACAAAAAGTTAGGGAAAGTTCTTAATAAATTTTGTGAAGTTTCTTGATAACTTTTTTGTCTTTTTCATGTTTTCTATCAAATCAAATACAGCCCTAATAAATAATACTAAAATCTAAGACCTTGTTCATTTGTAACTAAGTTATTTACCTTACTTGGGTATAGGAATGGCAACAGGGCGGACAGGAACAGGGAGTTTTTCCCCATCCCCATCCCACAAAAATCTCTATTGCTTTTCCATCTCCATCCTTGCGAGGATCCCTATTCCCTTTGATTTTTTATGATATCAATCATGTTTTTGTTTTTACTTTTTATTTCATCTAAAAAATTAAAAATAAAATAATTGAAATTTACAATCTTATTAAATAAGATCAAAATATATTAAAACATGTTCAATGATATATTTTAAAAATATTATATAAGCGAGGATCCCTATGGGACGGGGATCATGGGCCCGCTGGGCAGGGAATACTCTACCTATCTCCTCTAATGGGGATATAAATTTATTCATTTATGTTTCCACAGGAGGAAAATATCCCATCCCACCTGATTTGGGGTTGGTCCCCACAGGATTGGGGAAATGGTAAAAATTGCCATCCCTACTTGGATAAGTATTATCTGATGAAGCATATTTATCTGTGTTCTTTTGTGAAAAAAAATGTTAATTGGGTGGGTGAGAATTTTCTCTTGATTATATGATGGTATAGGCATTTTAATCCCACCAAGCTCAGCCAATTTTCCCCCTCCATGGATAAATAACTTACCCATTTGGATGATAAGTAAGCCTTTCCCAGATAAGGTGCCAAAACACACACTTGGGGGAAAGTTGACTTTTGGGACTCATACTTAGGCCTTGTTAAGGCAAGTGTTTCTTAGGTCAAATCTGCCCAAGTAAGCAAATTTTCTGCCCAAGACCTTATTAAGGGGTTCTTATTGTTTAATCCATTCCTAAAAATTCTAGCTCCACCGTACAGGTGGGATGAATCATGACCATGAATCGCTTGGGATTTTTATTATTCAGTCCACCTTTAAAAATCTTAGTCCATCGTACAGGTGGGATGAATCCTGACCATGGATCGATGTCAAATCCGTGGGCAGAATACAGTTTATAGGGGGGCTATTAATAGACTAGTAAGAGGCTGTAATTTCATATTTCTGAGGTGGATTGCGGTCTACTTATCCCAATTTTTTTAATGCATATATGCAATTAATAATAAAATGAAAATGATGTATTTTTTTATTTCTCTAAATGGTCCGGTATTTACAAACTGAATCTATGATTATCCATTTCCATACCTAGAAAGCCGAGTTGGACCCGGTTCAGCTATTTTTGAACCCAACCCCTATTGAATAGCCCCAATGCAAGGTATCAGGGCAAAAGATACCTTTTTGCCACACCTGCAAAATAGTAAAATTTATGGAAAACAGGGAAAAACCTTAAATTGACTGAAACTCTTCAGTCTTCAACCAAGCGTAAAAGATCATGCAACTATGACCTTGAGATTTGAAAACCTTAAAATAATATAGAAAAAAAAAATTACTGAAGTGGTAAGTAGGACAAGAATTACCGACCTTCAGCCCTAGAAATAGCCTTTTTGACTTTGGCTCAGATACCTTATGGGCCTTTTAACAACCCCAACCCCTAACCTAAGACTAAGGGGCTTGTCAATGTGACTCCAAGTTTCCAACTAAGTACTTGAGCGTCCTGAAACGATACCCAAATCAAAAGTTATGACCACTTTTCAGTTTTCACCTCAAAGAGTTACCCCAATTAGACTTAAAATTTTTTTTTTCTCTTAGTTGCCAACACTCTAATGATTTGTGCTTCAAATTTTGTATTTATATGTTCACTTAAGAGCCTAGACCTTAAAAGGCAAAGGCAAAGGCAAAGGCAAAGGCAAAAGCAGCAACCTTCCACATTGTAGTTGGATATTGAATAGTATAGATAAATTAAATTAAAAATGAATTATTATTATTATTATTATTGTTATTATTATTATTATTAAATTAATTAAAAGTGATTTTTAAAAATAAATAAAAAATTAATTGTGTGAAACTTGAAACTATGACAAACAGAGAATAACTAAATTTTGGTCTTCCATGTTTTTAAAAACTCGAAAAGACCGTACAAAAAGATTTGCCAAACACCCCCTTAGTAAAAATACAACATTCAAACTAACTTTACTAATTGGCACAATATACATTCCAAATATATATGAACATATATATTTAACTTGATAACTTGAATTGGTTTGGGTAGGGATAGATCTATATCTGATCAAATTATAAATGAATTTAGACAATTAAATACCATTTGCAGCCCTAAATTACATACCTATATGACTAGAGTTGTTTGAACCATAATAAATTTTAGTTGATATTTTTGTGATTCCTTTTAATCCAGTATAATTACTAGACAGATTTGACTCCTAACCAAATAATTGGGATTAAGGTTCTGTTTAATTTAGTTAATCTGTATTTTTTTATTACTACCTTGAACTATGAGATTCAATGCCAATGACTCAGTTGTCAAGATCACCACTTGGCACCCTATAAATAGGATGAAATACGCGAAATTGCATGCTCTCCATGGTATGGTTAGACTCCGGATCATCTGCCTACGAGTACTTTGACCACGTCTACTCACAACACACTATCCCCGTAAATTGGAAATATCTCTCCCTGTATAATATCATGTTGGAGGATGAGATGTTCTCCATGTATGGCTGCGATATTATGGACTCGGTTAGTTAGTGGGTCTCATGTGCACCTGCTTTGCCCCACCCCGGATTCCCCTTGTTGTATGGTATGTAATAGTAGTACTCAAAAAAAACAAATTAAATTTCAATTATTTTATTAATTAAATTAGTTTTTTAATTGTTTATGTTACCATTTTGGAATACTAGTATCATTCATTTAAACAGGTAAACAACTCCTTGTTAAGCTTTTAAATCAAAGAAAGAAAAGAAAATCCACTTTAATAATATTTATTGATAAAAAATAAAAATGACTTATAAATAACTTCTATAATGATTCTTTGGTTCACATACGTACATCACTAAAGCTAACTTTAATAATTAATAAATTTTAAGTTTATGGAGATATAATTGTCATAATGAGATAACCCATTTTAAATCCAATTATAAACGTATGGAATTCAAATCGCTTTAATTGAATTGAATCCGAATCCGAATTTGTAGAAGCAGACAATGTTCAATATATCAATACGATATGTATCGTATCGTATCTTTTGCTAAAAGATACACCTGTAAAATTTTGGGAAAAATTAAAAATAAAATACAAGTCTCAAATTATCGATACACCCATTTTTTGTGCGTATAAGGATGTATCGATATTTTGAACCTTGAAAGTAGATGGCATTCGGAGGTATAGGAGTATTTCAAACAAAAACTCTGCACACGCTCTGAAAGTAAAGACATCCAGCCACACTTTGGGAACATCCTCCATGAAGAAGAGGAGTTTTTAATTGCTTGAAGGAGATATATCCAGGCTCTCATTTGACTTAGCAAGGAAGAAGTACGAAGTTCTTGTTTTAGGCTTTTTTGTGAAAAGTCTTAAAAGCCTAAATCAGCTCTTAGTCATGGTTTAAAGTATCGATATTACACGTCCTATATTGGGTGTATTGTATTGTATCTTTTGAAAAAGATACGTTCTGAAATACCTGTTTCTAAGCGTTTCGGAACTCCAATTTTTTAATACATATTTTTAGATTCCCAAAAAACCAAAATTTGAAAAAAAAAACTAAAAAAAAGTAGAGTCTCGGTCGTTTCTAAGTACCAACACGATATTGCCTATATGCATATCATATCTACCATTTTTGCATGGCGCTTTGCCTCTTGATAAGTTGATATGGTCATTAGGAAGGTGTTCATTTGGCTTCAAAGTGTAACTGTTGTGGTCAGCCTTGTATAGAAAGCTTAAGTCATGTTTTTGTCAATGGAGTTGTTGCTAACCAGATTTAGTGTCATTTGAGTAACATCTTTAATATTCCCCTCATTTCAGGAAGTAGACATGTATTTGGTAAATGGATTGCTTAGAAGTCGGTTTAACTCTATGAGAATCAAATTTTCTCATACACTTCGGGAAGGGAATAGATGTGCAGACTTCCTTGTTAATCTAGGAATTATGAAAAGAAGTAGACATGTGTTTCACTCTTCTCAGGATCTTTCTCGGGATCTCTTGAACTTCATGATAGGAAGATTATATGCAGCTCCCAGTCCTTCGATTACGCGGGCTACATCCTCCCCTATAATTCTATTTCCTTTTGAGAATGACTGATCAATAAAATTCCTAGTCAACCATTTTTTTAGGTTGCCCATTTCAGTCTCGTTAGCTTATCCAGAGCATGCCAAAGCAGTTAAAACAGCTTAGCTAATTGCCTAGGGCCCATTTGAGAGGGCTTCTGCATGAATTGAGCTGCATCGAGTGAGCTCTTCTAAGAGGTTACTTGAGAATTGAGATAGCTTCCCTGGAAAGTCGATTTTATGGGTCATCTAAGCCTATTTTCAACTTTTAGATTTTTACCAATCATATCTTAATAGTGTTCTAGGTTCCTAAGTTCCTGTAATGCAAAAAGCCGCTACATGAAAGCCCTTCCATTCCAAACAGGCATCTATTCGAAAGAAAAATTCAGGGAGCCCAATTGGTTGTGTTCTTGTTCATCCTCTTTGAATAACTTATCCAGAACACCTTGCCAACATTATCTGTATCTAGGCACCTAGTGGTAGATTTTGAACAAACATACATAGCTTATACAAGGTTTAAAATGTCATCATGTACCATACCAAAAAATTGGGTATCATGTGTCAATTGTCTAATACTCCTTTGTTCGATTTATTATTTAAAAATAGGTTTGTTAGGAGGGAAAATTAGAGCTCAAAATCTCAAACTATTAATATTCCTTAATTGTTGATATTTTTCATTTTTGGGTTGATCAATAAAAAATAATACAAGTTTTTACACTTCACAAATATATAAATTATCTTGTCATATAATCATAAGTATTTTGGGTTTATCAATATAATATAAATTGATGTTGTTACATGAAATGTCAAATTTGATGTTTCAACACAATCTCCCACATTATCTTTTCAGTTGAAATGATAAGGTCTTTCTTAAAAAACGACAATGATGCTAAATGCAACCTTAGTCTTCGAGCTTTATATTATGAATGCAGCTGAGCCAAATAGCTTTATAGCAGCTGGACCAAAGCTTATCATTCAACTCAGCTTTCCCAAACGATTTTGGGTTCAAAGTTCAAAAGCTGATGGGGGAGACATTGCATGAAGTATGTACCATGTATTATTTGGGTCGGAACTAGTATGAGGACTAGTAAGGGTAATAGGAATTTTTATATATTTTGTAGAGCAGGAATTCTGGAAAAGCCTGACACAGATGCTGACCTGCTTTGCACGGAATGCTTTTATTTCATTATTAAGAGAGAGAAATAATACAGCGACGACTTTCCGGCACTTCTCAGAGAAAGCTGCTAAACAACGAATATGTGCAACTCTTGGACTTTTTTCGCCCTACAGACAAGGGTGGACCCACATGAAGACCAACTTTGTCTTCTAACGTGTCTTTTCTACGGGTCCCACATCGTCTGTGTGTTTAGAGAGAAGTTTCCCAAAGTTGCATCACTCGTTGTTTTTACTTAAAAACTCTAATCTTAGAGATCAGGTGGTTAAATGTCCTCTGATCGTTCCGGTTCTCTGTGAGGATCATCTGTTACGATGTGGGCCCGGGTTGCTGCACAAGTGGCGAGGTGGCGAAGCACACCGAAAATGCCCATTCCTCCTTTTTGTTCTTTCTACTGCGTCTATCAAACGGGTCGGGTCTGGGTCGGGAAAGAGTAGGATTGGAATCAATCCAATAAGAAATAAGCCTTGATTCTGTTTGATACTAATTTTCAAGGGTCAGTTATTTTTGTATTAGAGTTATTATTCAATGTTAAATTAGATGTTATGTCATCTTCAAAAATTCAAAAATTAATTAAAAATCAGAAAATCATCAAAAAAGGATGACCCCTAAAAAGGGTTGATTTAAAGAATTGATTTTTGGCCATTTTCTGAAATTCACCAAAATCAACTAACCAGACAGAAATTTCAAAGCTGATTCCTCTAATGCTGACATGGGTTTGATATGGTAGTGATTTTTAAGAAATCTTCATTGATGTGAAACATTACCTGTATCGGTGGTTTTTAAAACCGGACAGTTGGATCAAAAAAACTGGAAACTAGTCAGGTAATTGGTTCCGTTTTTCATCAAAACCAGATTTTTGCCAAAAAAACATTGATTTAATCAATAAACCGTTGACCCGAGCAGTTGAACTGTTTTTTAATTTTTTTATTTTATAATCAGAACGAACCAATTATTCAACCCAGAAACGAAGCCCCTGACCGTTTCGTTATCCAGGTCAGTTTTAAAAACCCTGCCTGGATCACTGTTATATCCAAAAATGGAACTAATAAGACAATTAGGCTTGACTTGATAAACCCAATTATAATAAACTTACTCAAAACGACAACTGACCCAATTATAATAAACCTTAGATGATTTGAGTCAAATCTGAACTGATCTAAAACCGGTAATAATCGAAACAATAGATTAAAAACGGCAACTGACCCATCGGTACAGATTCTAGGACCAAAACCAGCTCAATCTATTCGGATCCATCAGACCCGACCTATTGACCCAGATATCGAAGTACTTAACCACCTATGTGTTTTGATCTCACTCCTTTTGTATCGAACCATTCATGGTCCAGGTCCCACTCTCTGACATCACTAGATGGACGATTACTTTTCGTTTGACTTCAGTCTACTATGGTCCACGTGTACGGTAGACAGGTATTGCATCCAATCGGGGGCAAAAAACTTCGTTTATTTTCTAATATTAAATTAAATTCATTTTTGCAAAAGAAAAAATTAAAAAAACAAAAAACAAAAAGCCGTAGAGCCGATAGAGGGCTGGAGGCCCATCCTTCGATAACAGATGAATGGTGTCAGAGGCTCAGAGACTCAGAGGTGGTCCGTGGTCCGTGGGCACGAGCGCAGGGGGACGTCCTGTACCCCTGGTCACCTGTGAGGAAAGAAACGCGCCACGCCCACTGATCCTCGCCTCTCCATATCGTCCGTCCACGTTGTCGACCAGGATTAGCTCCACTCGGGCCACTGTATAAACGTACGATTTTAATTCCCACGTGTGTCCTTTTTCTCATCAGATTTAAATGCAAGACGCCACATTATGTTGACACGTGGCGTCCGATTTTGGACTCTTGGTATGCTAACTCCGACTAAGAAAATGTCGATCATAATGTCAATCCGACTAAGTAATTTAACAAGGAAAAGCAAGTAACATTAATTTCAGAGACAAGACTGTTTTAGTACGTAACTTCTTGTTACCTAATTACCTCTACAGGACGGTTGACAAAAAGTTTTGACCGTAGTCAACGGCTTTTAATATTTTTAGTCAAAAATACCCTTTGGTTAAGTTTGATGTGTTTAGGTGTTGTTTGGCAATTTTTTGAAAGATCTCAAAGCCAAAAGACATAGTGAACTTTTACATAAAGATGTTGGTAGCCTACAGCCTGTTTGGTTGGAGGTGTATTTTTTTGTACATCTTTATGCATGATAAGGCGAAATAAGTGGAAAAGCTCCATTTGGAGCTTCTCAAAAATAGCCCAAATGGATTTCTCACATTTTTTTCAAGGATGTATCTTTCGACAGCTAGATCTTTTCCCGATCAAATGGGAAAAGACGAAAACATGGGTTGCCAGGCTTCTAAAAAGCCGACAGCCCACGTGAAAATACGTGGCAAACCGGGCTTTAGTTATTTGTTAAATGTTTAAGTAATTGTATTCGTCAATTAATTAGTTATTTAGTAATTAATAGTAATTATTTAGTATTATTAATAAATAATATTTATTAATATTAATAATTTATAATATTGTTGAACTAATTAATACTATTCAATAATCATCATTTCATAATATTAAATTTATTATTTATAACTATTCATTCAATTGTAAGAGCAATAATTAATAGTATTAATTAATTAATAGTTGTGATAATTAATGAATTTTCTATTATTTATTATTAAATAATTAATAATTCTTAATTATTAAATTATATTAATATTTTAATTTTAAATTAATTGTTCTGTCAACGAGGTGGGCCAAGATTTATTTGTTTGAAACAGGGGTGCTCACAATAAACAAGGATACATATTTGAAACCAAACCAGTCCTTTGGCCTTAGGGTTTTGAGAATTGCCGAATGAAAAAGAACCAAATCAATCGGTTAACAACCAGTTTATTGGTTTGGTTTTTCGATTTTCATTTGTTTATATTTATATTAATATTTTATAAATGGGAAAATCTATGATGCAGAAAATATATGGTATGGAAAGAGTTTTGACCAATCAAAACCCACCCAATTTTGATAAATAATATCTTATTCATTACCATCGTTTATGATTCCAATTTATTGGCCAAATAGTGTTTGGATATCATATCTTTTCTATATCATAGTCGAACCCTTTATAAATATACTATATATGGATTATATATAACATATGTAAAAATGTTTTACATATATACACACACTGGTCAGTTAGTCCAATCAGAATTTTTCAATTTGGATTAATAGTTTCCATTTGGTTTTCGATTTTTCGGTTTTTATGAGTACCCCTAAACTTGTGTTGCCCCCTTAAAACCTTAGGATTATATAGTAATTTAATTAATAATATCTAAATATAGAGTATCTACGTAAACATTACTTCAGTGTGGATATAGGTACAAATATGAGGTTAACAAGTCAAACGTCAAAGTATAGCTTTACAACAACAAACCAAAACTAGAAAAAATAATTAAACCAGAGCTTACTAAATTAAAATCAATTAAAGTAACAAAGCACCAACCACATCCAAAGTGAGATGTTTTACTTAAGAAAACTAGGGTTGTGTCGGAGGCCCTTTGTAGAAACATCAAATTGACCTTTCAGTTGAAAGCAATAATGGCACTAATTATTCTAGTTGAAGTGAATGTCATAGTCGTTGATGTGACAAAACATATCTTTCACCAATTTGTAAAATTAATTAAGGTTGTGTTTTAATGCAATGTAAATATTTATCGATCTAAAATTATTCTTTCTCTCTTTATTTACTTCAATTCTTCATTCTCTTTGACTCTCTCTCCTCTCCCCCTTCCCACTACTCCCAATTTGCTATCCCAGCACCTCTCTCTTCATTCATCTTCCTTTTCATTGGTTTCTCTCTCCCCCACAACTCATGTCTCTCACTCTCTATAACAACCTAACTTCTCTCCTTAATTAGTACAATATTTGTTTTATTCTCTCCTTCACTTCTATTTTTAATTCCCCTCTATTCTCTCCATTTTCCAATAAAAATAGGGTCATAATTTATAAATATTTAGTTTTCCAAATCAAACAATATTTATATCTATAGGCATGATTTCAAGCAAATTAAAGAGAATTTGTTGTTTCCTATATATTCATGGCATTTTCCAATAGTTAAATAATCTATTCTTAAATAATAATCTATTGTTAAATAATTCATTAGTTATAAAAATTATGAAATAATTGTTTCAGAAATAATCCATTGTTTAACAAATATTAAATAATTTAATAATCTACAAAAATTAATAAATAACCCATTATTTAGTAGTTTTTTGTTATTAATAAATGTTCAAAATTTCAACGTTTACCATAACTTACATTAATCATTGCAATTTAATAAATTTTTACAATAATAATTTATTGATAAAAGATATTACTAATTAGCACAATTTACTAATTTTTATACAATAAATAACTATAGTTAACAACTATCAAATAATTTAGGGTAACTCTTTAACTAATTGTAGGTGCATAGTGCCCACCCAGTCCTTCAAGGTACAGTAAACATTGGATTGATACCACATGGGCGCCGTCTATTAGTCTATAGCCAATCTTTCCTCTACAATGTACCTATAGTGCATCTGAGGTTTGCGATGAGCCCACAGCGCATTGCAGGACTACGATAAACCTGCGGTTCATCGCATGCTCACGATGAACCTATTCTTAGCTCAAGCCAAAGCAAACCCGGGTTGAACCTGCAATGAGGTTCACACGCACTCGCCCCTACGATAAACCCTTAATTGCTACATAGGTCTAATAAGACGTCGTCCGCCAGACGGTAACGTCACTAGCACCACGTCAGTCAAGTGAGACGCACAAAGGGTAGTAACACACGTGGGTTATGAGGATCTCCAAGTGAAAGAAAAGTCAATCCTCGGAAAGATCCCCATAGGGACATGTGCTGAAACCCCAATAGTGCCCTTAATGATTAATAGCAAATCCAATATTTCATTTCCTAGTAGAAAACCAACACCTCTAACTCCTTCCTTTCAAAATCTCGGGATCTCCCCCATAAATAGAGATCCTTCTCATAATGAAATTCATTCAATCTCCGGGTATCCTCATCATTGATCTCCCATCATGTCACTCTCCCTTTGTGCCCTAGCCTCTGGATTAACTCCCATGCTTTCGGTCTTTCTCTGTTTTTCAAAGAAACCACCTCCCTAGCCTATTCGCCACTATGCCTACACTAATAATCCATAATTATTTTTTAAATGATTAATTAAAAATTAAGAAATCAATCTATGAAAAAATATTCTCCAAAACTATTTAAATAATAATCCATTATTATTATTCAACTAAATAATTATTAAAAAATTAGGAAAATTAAATTAGGAAGTTAATCTATCAAAAATTGTTTTATAATTATTTAAATAATAATCCATTACTATTATTTCAACAAATAATTATTAAATAATTTAGGAAAGTTATTAAGTCTATCCACATTGATCTAGACCACTTGGTTGACTTCAATCATACCTGGTTTTACATTAATTAACAACAAATGGTTTACTTTTAATTTAAAATAATATAATTTACCATAATTACCTTGGTTTACTATAATTACATTTGCTTTGATTAATAGTAAATAATTTAGGCTTAAAAAGTAAATAATTTTCATTATTTATTATTATTGTAAATAATTAATTTACTATACATTACTATTAGTCAATAGAAATTTTAATAATTTTTTGGAAATTATCATAAAATAGTGTAATTTATTGTTATTTAATTTACTTTTAGTTAATTAGTTATAGAAAATTATTAGAATTGTAAGGATGAAAACTTTTCTTGTAAAACTGGGGCCCTACCCCACCCCGAACGAGGAAAGTTTTCTCAAATATTAAACGGGGACAAGGCATAGACGAGATGGGGACAAGGAAAATATTTTTTCCCCAAACTAGGGATGGGGTTTGCATATAATTCCTCGAACCTGATGGTAAATTAGTAAAATATTCATAGATTTAATATTGATTTTTAAAATATCTCTAAGTTTTCCTCATATCCTTATAATCCTAGGATCCTATAATCCTATTTATAAAATATCCATAAATTAGATTTTTTAGGTGGTTATCTCAAGGTGGGAAAAATTTGGGGATCCCCATCTCCATAGGGGATTGGGTGCCTCGCCCTAAACCCTTCCCACCACTGGGGTCAAGGCAGGGGTAGAATAGAGTGTCTTAACTTACGAGGGCAAGGGACAAAGAGGGGTGCCCCATCCCATGCATCCCACAAGACCCTGCTAGTTTCACATAGAGGGTAAGTGGATAACAGCTTATATTCGAAGTGGAACCTTCATTTTCCTTATCCATTGCAAGACACAATTGTTGTGAATCTGATAAAAGATTGAATGTGGGAGGTCTTTCGTAGAAACATCAAGTTGATATTTCAGGTATAAACATCAATGACATTAATTATTCTTAGTTGAAGTGAATCTCATGATCATATTGATATTGATGTGACAATACATATCTTTAACCAATTTATATTAATCAATAAAAATGTACCAATCACAAAACTACTTAACAAAGGTGCATTAAAGAATACTTGTGATACATTAAATCAAGATTTCAACTAATCATTATATAAAGGGAAAATCTATGATGTGGGAAAAAAACGTGTAAGAGAAGGACACGTCAATTAAATGGAGTCATTTTTTTTCATAATTGCCCCCACTCAAATAAAATAATAGCATGTCAATTAAAATTTGGCTACTTAAATGGGATAATTTTTTTAGAAACGAGTAGGAAAGAAATAAATAAAATATATACAAGAATGACACCTATGTTCCTATTCCATGTAGACCAAGAGATTTGGGATTTAGGGTTTTAACTTTATGTTTTGTTGTCCTTTTGTTTTTTTTTTCATCCTTTACAGCTCAATCCCATCACTCTATTTCGTTCCCCTCAAGGTTCAAAATATCGATATGTATTGGTTGATATGTATTGTATCAGTAACCTCCCAATACATCCCTATAGTGGGTGTTTTAGAGTCTAACATGGTTCAGGGAGTAGACGGGCCTTAAACCAACCCCTCTAAACTGGTTTAAAAACTAAAAAAAAATAAAAGCATAGGTTGATGCAGGCCAATATGCTCCAACTGGCATATCAGCTTGTATTGATATTTTGTATTCTACCACTCAAACCTAGCAATTTTCCTTGTCCCCATTAGGTATCCATCCTCCACACCGGATACCCTACCCCCACTGATCAAAGGTCTTGGATCCGCCACTGGCCAAATATAACATCAAATACCTTCTATGTAGCTAGAACACAACTAGTAGAGATCTCGGGTATTTCCTCGAGCATCCATTAAGGAGATTGAGAGCATGTCAAGAAATTGGCATTGGCTACTGAAAATCCATTGATGATCATAATCACTCATCAAAAGTTCAAAACCAGGTCATGAACACCAATCTAAATACTAAACTAGAGAAGTACAACTTAATTAACAAACAATCAGAATCACAAAATTGAATTACATTAGAATCCAATCAAAATCCAAAAATGAATATTTTTTAAACAATTCTCTGGTGTTTAACATATGCAAGCTATAACTTTTTGTTTTCTTTTTTGGCATGAATGCAAGTGCTAACTTTTGGTTTTGAAATAAAGACTGCTTCAGCAACTTTTCCTTGATGGCGCTCTCATCTTCGTTTGCCTCTGTTGGGCTTGGCCTCTAGGGGGTCATAGGATTTGACTTCTTTTCTGTCTCACCTCCATTGACTAATAACATGAACCAAATATCAAGGGCTTTAGCCTTCAATACTCAAGCCCAATATTCTTTTCTTCTTTCAAAAATAGAGTTGTCTTCTCTTCTGTAACCCAAAGATTGTGTATGTATTGGTCACAGTTGAAGTATTTATACATGCTAAATACATAGGGATAGTTAGAATGAAATACAGATACAAAGTTTGAAATGAAAATATAGTTTTCTTTTCTATTTGATTTTCAACTTCAGTTTTTATAATTTAAACATGTCATAGATTTCATCCTTAGTTCTCATAAGGTAAATATAGGTATATCTTGAAAAATTATCAATAAAGGTTATGAAATATCACTTATCTCATCTAGTTAATACACCATTGAATTCATAAATATCAGAATGAATTAGTTCTAGAAGTTAAAAATTTCTCTCAACACTTGAAAAAGGTTTCTTGGTCATTTTAGATTTTATACATATCTCACGATTTTTATTTAATTCATTACTATAAGCAATTAAACCAATTTTGCTCATGTTTTTTATGGATCTAAAACTAAAGTGTGCTAATCTATCTTGCAATAAAGAAAAAGAATCAACAAAATAAGTAGGACATTTTCTTTCATTAATACTAAATTTGAATAGATCATTACAACCATATCCCTTTCCAACAATCATCCCATTGGACAGTATTAGTTTGTCGGATTCAAATACAACTTTGAATCCTCTCTTACAAACAAGATTTACTGAAACCAAGTTTTTTCTAATGTCAGGAACATAGAGAACATTTAGGAGAGAGAGTGTCTTTCTAGATGTGAAGTTCAATTCCACGTTGCTCCATCCTGCAACTTTGGCACATGTTTGGTTTCCCATCTGTACCTCCTAGCCATCAGTCACTTCTTCATATGTCTTGAACAAGGACTTGTCTTTGCAAACATGAACCGTAGCGCCTGAATCAAACCACCATCCAGAAGATGATTCTGTCATATTGACTTCAATAATCATGGCCACTAGATTGTCTTCCACCATGTTTGCAGACTTGGTTCCACCTTTTCGATGTCGGCAAACTCGGGCATAGTGCCCCTTCTTTCCACAAACATAGTAGGATCCTTTGTTATTGTTATTCTTCTTGAAGTTCTCGTCCTTCTTCTTTACTTGTAATGTAGGATTAGCCTTCTTCAATCCATTTTCCACAAAATTAACCTTAGAGTTCAGCATACCGGTCAATGTCTTATCCCTACTTTCTCTAATCCGGGACTCTTCTTCAATGTGAAGGTGTTGTTGAATTTACTCTAAGGTAAGTTCTTCTGCCTTATGCAGAAGCTTCTTCTTATAATCCTTCCAAGAGAGTGGAAGTTTGGCAATTATTTCTCCAACTTGGAAAGATTCAGGAATGATGATATCAAGGGATCGAATTCTATTGACTATCACCTGTAGTTCGTGAACTTGCTCCAGTATGGGCGTATGGTCATTCATGGTGATGAGAGTTCATTGTAGAATTTGTAAATCCGATTTAATAAGGCATTCAATATATTTTCTCAGCACAAAAGTAAATTATCTTTTCGTTTTGCTCTTTCCTTCTTTAGCATTCAATGTCATTTTCGGTGGGTTCAAGAAGTTGTTGCAAATTTGGATCCATGAGAAAGTATAGTTTCAATGTGGTCAGAAAGAATATCATCTTGTCTTGCCATCGAATAAAATTTGCTCCATCAAATTGGTCAAGTTAAACAAGGTCTTGATTCATCATCTTGATCGAATTCGTGCTTCCTTCTACCTCCACTACAAATTAACATTCTAAAATGGTTAGGAAATTGGGGTCATTGAAATTTTGAGGAGAAGCTTTGAGGCATGTCTAAAGACACTGTCTTTAAAACGTTATTTTCCCCCACTCAACTCCATTGAATTTGTTGTTGGGTTATAAGCAAATCCATTCTCAGTATACAACAGAGCCTTGGGCAAGAGTCTGCAACCAGCAAAGTTAAAAATTCTCCAAAGAAACCTTCTATTAGATAGTAGTAGATCGAACAAAGAGGGACAAGAATGATTTTCGAAAAGCTTGGGTGTGCATTTGCTTGATTCACACTCCTTAAATAATTTCTAAAGAATCATGGAGCAGAGGAAGGTATTAGTTCAAAAAAGTTCCTCTTGATCACACCTGATCGAATCGTGACCATTGAAACATCAACAGCCAGCCTCACACCAAAAGTCAAAGCCGCTCTAACTAAAGCGCCTCATTGTGCCACACACACACGCACGTGTGTTGCATAGTAGCAAGCCTTCATAAGGACTGTAAATAAGCTCCTATTTAAAAACTCAAAACAAGTTTTGTAATTTTCCAATGTGGGACAAGTTGAAAACTGGTTTTAATAAAAGAATAAATTATTTTCCAAGACATGTGTGCAGGTGTGTTTTTCATGTAATTGATCAACCAAACCCCATTGGATTTAATCTCTAATGAGATTAAAATCCAACAAATTCTTCTGATAGGATCATGATAGCAACGATACCCCTTGTGTTCACTGTTGTAACCAATGAATGTACAAAGAGTTGATCGAAAATCCATCTTGTGTTTGGCGTAAGGGCGGAGGTAAGGGTAGAAATTAAGCACACCCAAAAATCTGTAAAATAGGATAATCTAGTTCCTTGTTAAAAAGTTTATGCATAGAAGAGTCACCATGAAGAGACGCAATTGGAAGCCTATTAATTAAGTAAATTGTTGTATTGACAGCATCATCCCAAAAGGATTATAGGAGAGAAGCCATGCATGGAAAGTAAGGCAAGTGTCGATTCAATAATATGGCGGTGATGACGTTCACCCGTGCCATTCTATTCATGTGTGTAGGGGCATGCACGTCGATGAACTATTCCTTGGCCTTGTAATTAGAAAGGGAGTGGTATTCACCTCCCCAATCTGAAGATGCCAAGAACATGACTTGCTAAAATCATCCGAGAAGACCACATAATATCAATATCTATTATTTGATAATACGAGAGTCAGGCCCCAAACATATAATGGTCCTGAAGATACTAATGCAGATGATAAAAAGGGTAACTTATGGCTTTTAGCCATTTGACATGACTCACAAATATAACTAGAATGGTTGTTACCATGAACAGGAAGCCCAAATCATGTGATAACTTGGCGAAGAGCTGCATGACCAAGACGTACATGCCGAGCTCGGATCTCCTGCCCACAGAAACTCTGTCCACATTTACCGCTGCCACACATGGAGAGCATCTCATCCTCTACATAGTATTATGCAGGGGGAGATGTTCCTAGTTCACGAGGGGTAGTGTGTTGTGGGTAGACGTGGGCAGAAAATCTAGATGCAAAGCAGTACTATCCCCGACTGATCCTTAATCAAGAAGCAATCTTTATGAAACTCAAAAGTAACAGCATTATCTTTAATTTGGTGAATTGACTCACTAATAGCAAGTTCTTGGAAATATGGGGAACATGATATATTGTTCAAAGAGAGAGGATGATTTTTGTATGATAAAGCTAATGAATCAACATGATGAATAGATAAGGAGTTACCATTGCCAACTTTCCATCTGAATCTGGATAGCAATTCAGATCAACGGTAGAAGTGCTATTGTTTGTATTAGTCCCAGTGTGATATGCTGCTATTGTTGGATGTTCTTTGGGCTATTCTCCATGGTATGCTAGGTCATCATATCGATGTCTGCATTGCAATGCTCCATGGCCTTCCTTGCTACAAAACTGGAATATAATGGATGAATGAGTCCATCCACCACGATCAGATGAAGAGGGTCCATCACGTTCCCCTCTTCCCCATCCACAACCTCTGTAGCCATGTTGTCACGGGGGTAGTTCTACAGTGGAAGAAACCCGTGTGGCGTCCTGGCCAAGGCAAGCCAGGACAAGCCTTTTTGCGCTTAGAGGCTAGGAGTTGCCCGATGGGATGGCTCCACCAAAGTCAGTAGCACTGGATCATGACCTCAAGTCCAATGGCCGGGGCACTCTCCTGGCTCAGACCGATCCATGGGAGGCGTCGCTTACGTGCTAAAGGGGGACAACCATAATGGAAGGCGACCATGCGCCGATGAGGTGACTTGGCACCGATGTAAAGGGTCTCCTGTATGCCTATGATGACAGGCACCTGTGTGCCATGATGATAGGCGACCGCTTGGGCCGGAACACACCCGTGCGCTAGGGGCAACGGGATAGCTCAATCAAATTGGGCAAGGGGCTGGCGAGGTGAAGGGACATGCTTGAGCCAAGCCCGCATGCCAAGCCTCCCTTGAGTATCGGTAAAGCAGTGCCGGTCCAACACTATCCCCATGAGCAAGTGTGCGCCCATGAGGAACCCTGGTAGCCATGCTAGCCGTTAACCAGGGCCGCCCCGCAAGGGGATGAAGGTCTAGGAGTGCCAAGGTTAGGCACCCAAGGAGGTCGACCACCCCTACTCAAAGAGTACGTTAAGCTTTTGGTGGTCTGCCTGAAGATGACATCAGTTCTCCCAAAAATCTTACAAGCAAAAATGACAGGCATGTCCCTAACGTAAGCCTGCCAAGCGTAGGCAAGGCTAAGCCTGCTTTGAACCGTAATAGGCTCCCCCACTCAATTCATTGTCGTCCTCGACAATGACTCCTTCCGTGAATGGGCGTTTGAGTCCCGCGCCATCCACTCTTCAGCCAGTTCCAGGGCTCGCCTGGCCAACCCGGGTCTTGCCTATATTGGTGTCCATTTATGGGGACGGAACCATTTCACCATGCCGGCCTGCCTGGACTTCACCCCCAGTGTCGAGGTTACTCAAACCGCGCAATGGCTATGCCGTTGAACTGTGAAAGAAGGGCCCTCAAAGAAATGTGTGTGGTGCTTCGCGGAGGTCCGTCCCATGTATCATCTTACCTCAAGGCTCAACCGTCTTCTTGGTAGCTTTTCGGTGATGCTACCGAACACGTTGATAGGTCTACTCCTCATGTTGGCGATGACCTGGGTACCCTTTCACCATGCTGGCCTGCAGACTTCACCTCGCCGATTCCGGTTACTCAAACCTAGCCGTGGCTTATGCTCTCTGGGCCCTCGAAACTACGCTTCGCCTCGCCGACTCGGGCTACATCTTCACTCCGAGGGGGCCCCACTAATACTGCTTCAAGGAGACCTGACCGCTTCAAACGCGAGAGTGGCAACTTTTACCCATGAGTTGCCAAACATGCACTCGCCTTGTGATAAGCTTCTGCTGCTGCAAGTGTTCAACTTGAAAACTGAGCATGTCCACCTGATACTTTGCTGGTGTAGGGCCGCCATGCTCCAACGGCTAGCGTAACCACATTCCTAACAAGGCCCACGCGTCTGCCCCCGCATGAGGACAACAACCAATGCGTCTGCAACCGCAAGGGAAGCTGTTTTAGGGTCATTGGAATGGGAACGCGAACATTGAATGGCCTCTTGATAGGCCGGATAAGTAATCTGCTCGGGCAGTGTACCCACATTCCTATCAAGGCTCACACGTCTGCCACCGCATGAGGACAACAACCAAAGCGTCTGCAACCGCAAGGGAAGCTGTTTTAGTGTCATTGGAATGGGGACACGAACTATGAAATGGCCTCTTGCCAGGCCTGATCTGAAATATGCTCGATCCTGGGTGGAAGTGCCTAGGGACCGCACCCCACAAAATGCTGCTTGTCGAAATGACCGCTTCAACTGGCTCTGGGCTAATCTGCTGAAAACCAACTGTTGTTGCAATTAGCCAACTTGCTCTGATACCAACTGTCACGGGGGTAGTTCTACAGCGGAAGAAACCCGTGCGGCGTCCTGGCCAAGGCAGGCCAGGACAAGCCTTTATGCGCTTAGAGGCTAGGAGTTGCCCGATGGGATGGCTCCACCAAAGTCAGTAGCACTGGATCATGACCTCAAGTCCAATGGCCGGGGCACTCTCCTGGCTTAGACCGGTCCATGGGAGGCGCCGCTTACGTGCTAAAGGGGGACAACCATAATGGAAGGCGACCATGCGCCGATGAGGTGACTTGGCACCGATGTGAAGGGTCTCCTGTATGCCGATGATGACAGGCACCTGTGTGCCATGATGATAGGCAACCACTTGGGCCGGAACACACCCGTGCGCTAGGGGCAACGGGATAGCTCAATCAAATTGGGCAAGGGGCTGACGAGGTGAAGGGACATGCTTGAGCCAGGCCCGCATGCCAAGCCTCCCTTGAGTATCGGTAGCGCAGTGCCGGTCCAACACTGTCCCCATGAGCAAGTGTGCGCCCATGAGGAACCCTGGTAGCCATGCTAGCCGTTAACCAGGGCCGCCCCGCAAGGGGATGAAGGTCTAGGAGTGCCAAGGTTAGGCACCCAAGGAGGTCGACCACCCCTCCTCAAAGAGTACGTTAAGCTTTTGGTGGTCTGCCTGAAGATGACATCAGTTCTCCCAAAAATCTTACAGGCGAAAATGACGGGCATGTCCCTAACGTAAGCCTGCCAAGCGTAGGCAAGGCTAAGCCTGCTTTGAACCGTAACAATGTTGTGGTTTTCCTTGGGACTGATTGTTGTTGGGAGAAAATTTAGAACCTGCATGCATGAGTGATGTTAGTACCAATGTTTAGAAAACCGGATCAGACCGGTCAGTCAAACTAGTTGAGCCATGACCCGGGGTTTTGACTGGTTCGGTCATACTCCAATAAGCGGATTTGCTCAAAACCTATTAAAAATCGTTTAACCAACCGGTTTAACCAAAAAACCGGTGAACCGATCCCAATTTCATGAAACCGCCCGAATCCATACATAAGTGAAATTTTAAAATGTTATTAATAAGATTTGAACTAAGACGTCTTATTTTTACAAATTACTTAATTACCACTAATCCACCTCTTTACTTATACTAATTAATGACTATTTATTATACATATTACGTTATTATACACGTATTTTAAAGAAAATGTAAGTTAAAAGGCTTGGACCCTAATCATTTGTTTTAAAAATTAAGAAGCTTTTCATCCATCCATCATATTTTTAAGTACATTAAAAATCATAAAATATATTATATATAATATTTATATGATCCATAATATATATATGCCACATCATCACAGTTTGACCTACAATTCGATCCCATTTGAACCTCTCCCTTCTCCGATTCTATGCCCGGTCTGATTCTCTGGACATTGGTTAGCACTAAGAGCAGTAGTATCATAAAGTTGTATATGTTGTTCCAACCAAGATTCATGATTAAGCAGAAAACCAATGAGATCATCAATTGTTAAGGAATCAATGTCTGGGCAATTTGCCATTGTTGTAACTAGTGATTCATAGTCACTAGTTAATCCTGCAAGGATACATAAAATGAGATCATGTTGAGGAAATAAATCAGAGATGGCTGAGAGCTTGTCTGCAATGGCTCGATTTGCACATAGTCAGTAACAGATAGAGATCCTTTGCGCATGGTTTGTAACTGACGACGAAGTTAAAGAATCTGGCACAGGACTGAGTGGAGGACTTATTGAGAGCACTCCACACGTCTGTTGCTGTCTTGAGACCAACTACTTGATTGAGAATAGTCTCCATGAGTGAAGAAATCGCGTTGCACCCAATTTTCATATGTTGGGTTTGGTTTCTTCGTTCTTGGAGTGTTCTCATCATCAAATTCCTGTGGTGGAGCTTTTTCTATTCCTTCAACGATCCCCATTAATTTGTGGATCTTGAGAATTGGTGTAATTTGTGCTTTCCAAGCTAGAAAGTTCTCACCCATTAGTTTGACCGGGATGCAATGGGTTATGTTTGAGAACTGAAATGAAGAGGCCATAGTGGATTGTATAATTGAATCATTGCTAGTGGCAGATGAGGATGATGATCTGTTGAAGGAGCTCGTGGTGACTTTACGACCTTTAGTTCTAATACCTCTCAAAGAATCATTCAACCTAAAAGCTTAACCTGTTAAGTGAGGTTCTTGAATAGATTTTATTCTCTAGCATTCCCCCTCATCCGAAAGCCCATTAGACTTGAAGTATGGATAGCATAGACCCTCCCATACTTTATGCTGAAACTTAATTAATTATAATGGGGTGACGAGAATCAAATACGAGACGACTTGATCAAAATGACTCTGATACCATATAAAGTATTTATATATATGCTAAGTACATAGAGGTAGAGTTTGAATGAAATACAAATATGAATGAAAACATAGTTCTCTATACAATAGATTAAAACTCATCAGTTAACCGTATAGTAGATAATGCTTATCTTTTAGTGCTCTTGAGGTGTACAACTCTATCCTTGTGACGTGGCGATAGAGTCTTTATTAAGAAAAGATAAAGACAAACAAAACAATGGAGAAAGGCAACTAAACCGGACCTCAGCACAAGGAATCAGAAATAAGGGGTTTTATCATTGAAAGTTGAAACCAAGGAAATAGGTAAAAATCATGGACCAGTCTGATTCACATAAACAGGGGTTTAGAATCAGAATTGAAATGGACCATTCTGATTCCAACTGTTTGATTGGGTGGAAAAGGAATCTCATTCCCAAGTGAGGGGGAGGGAATAGTCATTCCCTCAAATCAGGGAATGTCTTTCCACTAAGAATGGAAATAGGATTCTGACTCTGCCCATCCAAACGGTTGAAATCAGAATGGACCATTCTTATTCCAATTTCAGACCCCTATTCCCACGAACCAACAAGCCTAAGCTCTTGACTTTTTTTTTATATTCACTCATTTTTTTAATGGGTACGTAGTAGACTGAATGTGATGGAAGATGAATTAGATCTTGAGGTGGTGGGGAGATGCTAATACTAGAAGATTGATGGGGCATGAAACGCAATTGATAAATGGATGATAGATGATGGCAATGTGGGGATGATAACAAATGAAAAGTGATGAATATGAAGAAAGAAAGATGAGTGGATAGGTATTCGTTCATGCACGTATGTATGTATGTATTTTTGTTAGTCCACATTCACATAATCATGTATTTGATGATGAGAAAAATCATTCTTAGCTTGGATTAAATTGATCAATGATCATATCATAGGGTTCTTTCACGGCATACTTTATGGCAATACCCTTTGATGTGCGTACTGTTTGTCAAGGCTGTAAAAAATGCTTTCAAGATTAGCTTAGATCGTTGAGGGCATGAACGAGTGAAGAACGATGCAACACTATCAAGTTGCAATCGTCTACAGTTCTATTCATGGTATATATTGGGCCAATCATGATGCACCACATCAGTTCTGTACACATGGGTCCTGTTCCCACATCAGGCTGACATGGGATATAACTAAGAATTGGGATCTGCTCCTCATCTAGGGCGTTTCACAATAATCTCACAGGCACATCCACCGTTTTACGGGAGATGTTCCCAATGCATGGTGGTATGTGCTCGTGAGGTAGGTGTGAGGCACCATGTGTGAGGAGCAGATCCGGTCCCTATAGCCAAGGTTTAAAATATCAACATGAAGGATATGTAACCCTTTTTCTATTTTTATTCACATGAACAAAAGGAGCAACTCAATGCATAACGTTCCGGTCAATATGGAATTTGGGGAGAAACAGATATGTGCAGCCTTACCCTACGAGTTCGGCTTCTATTAGGGCAAAGTTGGTACTTGCACCATTCAAACAGCCCTTTGCAACATTGTATGGGAATATCTCCCATAAAATAAATGACATAAATATGGAAATATTCCCAATGCAAGGCTGTAAAACCTGTTGGAACGGACTTTTCCCAAACCAAAGCCGGACTCTACCCGTATTGCCCTGCACATACAAAAGATGATGTTTCCAAGATTTGAACTCTACACATATACAGATGAATAAAAGTATATAATATTTTAAACCATTAAGGAGGGAAAGGGGGTTTCACAACATCATTTTTGCCATATCAACAAAAACAATACAATTTTTCTGATGTAGCAGTTATTTTTATTTTCAAAAACAAAATCAACCATTTTACTGAATACCTCTAAAATGTTCAAACTTGGTATTTTTCATATTCAATAGTCATACAATGTGATACCTATCAATACTTTAAGCCTTGACCGGCTTTAATTCCTTAATTAGCACCCAGAGGGCTTATAACCAAAGAAACTATTCGGCTTTAGAAGCATGTTCATGTTTCATTTTCAATATAGAATATGCATGGAAATGGGTGCATTATCATCTGGGTCCCATTTCCCAAAGTCAGAGCCATCCAGAAGCAAGAACAGACCATTCTTTGATTTTCATTCCTTTTCAAGTCTGAGATGTGACCGCGTGGGTGTATGTCTGTTTTGAATAGGCTTTATTCACTCAAACGTTTTGAACGGTTTTGATGCTTTCTTCCACTGCTTTCAAAATCGGACCCGACCGGATGGTCAGACCAGAAAAACTGGGAATTGGTCACTTGATCGGTTCTATTTTCTTCCAAAATCGCTTTTTTCCCTAAAACCGTTGATTTTGATCAGTAAACCATTGAATCGGCCAATTAATTGTTCGAATAGTTTGAATGGTTTTGACCATTTTCCATTTTCTTTTTATCAGAACGGGCCGGCCATTCGGGTCGAACGATCGAACCGTTCAAACCGATAACCGGACCCCTGACCGATTCGATCACCGGTTCGTTTTTAAAAACCATGCTTTCTTCCATCAGACTATCTGTCCACGTCCTATTCACAATCAGAATCCTAGCTCTTGCACCTCAAAAGTAGAGAGTAGCCTTTACTGTTTTCTTGATGAATTCCAAATTTCCTATACTTCTTTTCACTGAAAAAACAGAGAAAGGGTTTGAAATTATCTATATATCTTATCAAAATAAGGCAAATCATGAATTTGGTGCAATACGGCCTACAAGAACTGGCTGGAGCACTTATAATTGTTCAGATCCACAAGGAGTCAAGGACCCACGCACTTATTTGAATGGGAGACGATATAACAGGCCAAAAATAATTGGAGGGGACAGTATCTTCCTGCTTTATTTGTTCAGATTGTAGAATACAAGTTCTCAGAAGGCTGCAAAAAGAATGCTCATCTGTTATCAGTTGATTAAATAGTGTGATCAACTGGGATCTAAGTCCATCTCTAGCACAGTTTTAATCAGTTAAGTGGTCGTGGGGGAACTGGGGATTGATGCATTCAATTCATCAACTCAGTGGGAGGAGCCATGCATTAATCCTCTCAACCCAAGACAAATGGAAAATTGTACCTCATAGAATGGACTCAGATACGACCCTGCAGCCCTTACAACAAAGAGGATTCATTAGGTAAACACTACACAATTACTTCTGCTTCGTGCTGAGTCTGCTGACTTCAATGCAGCAATACTTTTTTTTTTTTCTATGCGGCTTTTCCTCGAAAACTTGGAGGGCCCAATTACCCTCCAAAACATTGAATGTGAAAGGTAACTCATCCAAGCATGGGCTGGGAAGATGGTTGCATATATGCATCTCTTTAGCTTTACTGTACAAATTGGATAATGCATGGGAGAGAAAAAGCTTGCATGCAGCTCTTAGAAAGCTACAAAAATTAAGAAATAGAGCATGCATGATATAAATTTTTAGGCTCTTTGTTTATAGTGTAAATCTGAATCAGGTACAACTTAAGCTCAGTTTAGAAAGTGTATAAATACAAATATGTAGAATGCAAAATCTTACATTTTGTATTATTTTGTATGTATTTATATTTGTACTTCTTCCAAACTGAGCCTTAGCTTTTGTCCATTTATTTGTAACTATGATTTGTACTCTTACCTAATATAAAATTTGTACTTTTTGACTCATTACATTCATTTGAAAATGAAAATTTTATATCCCAAAAACCGATGCAAAATTTGCACCACCCTCCTGTTACTTCAATTTTCCCTCTTACAAAATGGAGACTATATTATCTTAGTTTTTACTCACTCCAAAAGAAATAATCCTCCTCCTACCTCTATTCTATTTCATATTAGTGGAAATCACATCATTTGGATTCCTATATTTTACTTCTCATGAACAAATAAGACAAATGAAATCTGAAGCAAAAATGAACTAGAATTCACATTCAACCTATTTGCACTTTCATGCATTTACTACAACAGTACAAATAAAATTGGCACTTCAAACTAACTGGGTATTATGTACTAGTCCAAGCTCAAAGTGAGATTATGCCTCCATAGGAAAAAAAAAAACATGTACAATTACCAAATAAAAAGTATAAATAATGTTTCAACCCAAAATCTCTTCATGGACGAAAAATCAATGGTACCAAACACAACCTAAAATAGTCTCTAACCAAATAGAAAATCGGCGGTTGATGCCAGGATGGCACCATTAATTTCTCAATCCGAATTTCCTGCCCACAACTCTCTAAACATCACCATTTTGTATTGTGAGACGTGCAATTGCACTAGTGCAGTATACTATCGATAGAGAAAGTGAGTCCCTTTGTCACCATTTCTCCATCTACCTCAGAGTTTTCTCAATTGTCAGAATATCTGTTCATCAGATCATTGGTCATTTCCTGCCACGAAATTCCACCACAAAACAAAGAAATCTATGTCATTGCCATATTTGATTTCAAATCTCAGAAATTGTCCTTCTGATTTCAATTTACAAGCTGAAAAAGAAACTTTCAACTCTGAAAACAAGGTACCACCTCAGTAGGCCATGCTTCTTATTTTTTTTATTTGTATACTTCTGCCAATGTATTATGTGGACTCTCACTCTTTAAATTTGAAAATAGATTCCACTATTTTCAGACTGTGATAATGGTGGAAATACATTAATTTGTGTGGGGTCTGTTAGAGAAAATACTGACGAACACCACCTAAATTGATAAGACTGACAATCATGAATCTTGGACCCCTTTTCACCTTTTAACCACCATACACTGGTAGGTATCTCCTACACATTCATAAGCATACAGAATTGTACCAGATTTTGTTGCCCAAGGCCACAGCCAAACCAAGGCTGTGTTTGGCAACATTTAATCAGTGACCTAGAATTAATGAATTATATCTTTTTCCCTTTATTAATTGACATGATATGGGATGGACTCAAGGACATGATAAATTTTCAAGGCAAACCCTATGATGGGGCCCTCTATTGATAAAGTAATTGGCAAGTGGTTGGGCGGGCCATAACCCAAGAGTGTACCATGCAAGGTCTCTACCCATCTTAACTTTCCAATTTATCAAAAAAAATATATATATATTCAGCCATGGCCATTAAAAGGGAAGAAACACAGTCAGACAGAAAAAAAAAAATTGGGTGAAAGTAATAAGAAATGATTTAAAGAATCACAATTTTATAATATAAATTAAATTAGATGAATTCATATCTATTGTTACTTCGTGTTTTGTATTCTAACAAAGGACCAACTTGTCCATGTTTAATTATGGCTCATAGAAAAGTATTGCAACCGCAGTTGCAATCCCTTAGGTTATGTTTGGTTTGAAGGAAAAGGTAGGGAAAAGAAGAGAAAAGTAGAGAAACTCATATAAGGTTTGTAAAGGTTTCCCTACCTTTCCCTTTCTTTCCCTACTCTTTCCTTCAAATCAAACACAGCCTTAATTAAACATGGACACACCAGTGATGGAAAATAAAAATAAGGCAGATCAAGTGATGTTTTGAGTTTATTTCCATCTCCAGTGTATCCATTTTCTCATCAGATAAATGGTTTATTTCCCTCAATTTGCTGAGAGCTGTTAGCTGACAAAAGATAGAAAACCCATTACTTCCTCTTGCAAGAATACATAGAGACAGGATCCCGAATTTTGGATATTGAGCCATATTTGTAGATGTAAATTAGAAGATTTCACATCTGCAGTGACTTCCCTACGACCCTCCAATTAAATACAGATGTCTGATGTTTTGAATTCTATCAAAAGGACTGGCTTGTCCATGTTTAATTATGGCTCACAAGACAGTAGGTTGCAGAAGCAGCAGCAGCAGATGATGATGAACCAACATTGACCCCCTAAAATGGGAGAGAGTACGGTCTCAATACTACCTTGCTGCCCTCAATGAAACATGGAATAGCACATCAGATGATGTTTTGAAATTGTTTCCATCTCCAATGAATCCCATTTTCTCAGAAGCAGCAGATTAATGGTTTATTTCCTTCAATTTGGTGAGGACTCTTGGCAGACAAAAGATGAAAACCGGATTAATTACTCTCTTGCAATATCCATATCAGTCCTTGACTATCA
This sequence comes from Nelumbo nucifera, assembly GCF_055504915.1. Classification (NCBI taxonomy): domain Eukaryota; kingdom Viridiplantae; phylum Streptophyta; class Magnoliopsida; order Proteales; family Nelumbonaceae; genus Nelumbo; species Nelumbo nucifera. Next base: position 29,221,365 of record NC_142654.1, read on the forward strand.
CCATGTGATGGGCTGTTTGCGTCCTCCTAGCTCCTTGGTTTTCTCCTTGCACAAGTAACTCAGCTTTTCCATTAATGCACAATAGCCCAAAGTCGGTGTCATTTACTCCCAACAGCATTTTTTTTCTTCCTGCTCAGTCAATATCTCAAATTCTGATCATTGAATGATTGACATATACATAAATTGAACAGATATTGCACGGTGACTCTGTTTGGTGGACCCTCTCCACTCCTTTTCTTCCTGTATTTCCCATAGCTGACCATTAACCATTAAATAGCTAAGGCCCATCTTACTTCCGCAGTCTAGGATTCCTTTTCCACTAGAGTAACTGCTTAGATGCATCTCTGCACCTCACCTTATGGAAATAGAAAGATCAATTTCTCCTTTCTGGGTAGAAAGAGTCAAAACATCCAACAAATATGTAGAAGATCCTGATCACAAAGGAAATGTGTCTTAATTACTCACGTACAGATGCTTTGAATAGAGCAACCGCAATTCAGTATATATGCAACACGTTAGTTGGTAACAGGGGTGGATTCGAGCCAAATATTTGGCTATTCGAGCTCTTCTCGTTGAAATTGTCTTAAGCTCGAGCTTGATCTTGATTCAAGTTAGAGGCTTGAGCTCGAGTTCGGCTCGGTTCAAAGCTCACAAGTCCAAGCTCGGCTCGACTCCAGCTCGACTGCAAGTCAAGTTTTTTTTTAAATAATTAAAATTATACAGATAAAAATATTTTTTATTTTACATACAAAAAATTATAAATTATAAAATTTATTTACTATTATACCTATAAAAAATAAAATTATATATACATATAAAAAATGCTTTTGTTTTACATACGAAAAATAAGAATTATAAAAATTTACTATTATACATAAAAATAAAAATAAAAAAATATACATATATGTATATGTATATGTATACATATATGTACATGTACATGTATGTATGTATAATAAACGAGCCTATATATCAGGCTCGAGCTCAGTTTACCGGTTCGTGGCCACCCCTAGTTGGTAAAACAGGTTTCTTATTACAAAGTAAGCATGTGCAAAATTGTTTGTTACGCCAGATATCTAAACTGGTAAGAGACTATTCATCAAACAATCTTCTTTAATCGTTATAGTTAAAAGTTCAATGTTGAATATCTACACCAGTAATGGTTATGGCTATGACTAGGGGTGTCAATGGACCGGGTTTGGGTTGGATCCTATCCAAATCAAAACTAATTTGAACAGGTTGGACAGTCCAACAAGATATATATTGAATTGGACCAGTCCAGACTAAATGGTCCAAAGTATTTATTGGATTAGATTAGACCTAGTCCATCTGTAATGGATTTATATTGGATTAGGTTGGGTTAAACCAATATCTGGTCCATTGATAAGAGATAAGAGTAGGGGTGTCAAGTTTGGATTAGACACAATCCAAATTAAAACCAATTTGAACGGTCTAATAAGAAATTAAATTGGACCAATCCAGTCCAAAATATTTAACAATTTGGATTGGACCTCATCCATCTATAATGGACTCATATTGGACTAGATTAGGGTGGACCAATATCCGGTTCATTGACAACCCTAGCTATGATTTAAGCATCTCTCCTCCAAGAAGGCAAGCACTCTACTGACAGACACCTAATCAAGTTGTCCATCAACTTGGAAATAAAGGTTCAAAATTTGAATATAATACGGATTACATATTCTTCAGTGATGTCCATTTGTGTTCACCTCTACCTTCAAGAGTAGAGAGCCTCCGCATAAGATTCAAAATATCAGTATCATGTATCTTTATGGGTAAGTTTGAAAAAGATACATATAGTGATGCGCTTTGGATATACATAAATATAAATATGGTGAAAGATATGGATATCTTAAATAATTGGATATCACACAATAATTTTACTAATGATAAATTGTTACTTATTTAATGTTTTTCTATAAATAAGAACTTTTTTTCTTCAAATGATCAATATATTTTGATTACTTGGTTAATGAGAACGAAATGATTAATTAATAACTTACAGAAAAATATAATTTTCATTTAAAAATATAAGGTCCATCAGAATTTCTAAAAAAAACATAATATGTACTTCAGAATTTTCAATTAGTAGTCACTAAATATTCATATAATTATTTTATTATTTTTTATTTATGTGAATAACAAAAATTAAGAAAAAACATCATTTTGACAAATTGTTGTTGGACCAATGGGTTTAATAAATAAATGATAGAAATCATTTAAGACATAAAATAAATTGTTTTTGTAACTTTCATATTTTTCTTTTTTGGAAAATCCATAAATCTACTAATATCATAAATCTAACCACAAATCACCATAATTTTGCAATTGAAATACCAAAATACATGGATCTACTAAACATACTCTTCTTGACTATGCAATTGGGAGTCTTGGGACTCTCTCCAATGAGCTTAGGAGACAATAATGTAGAATATAGGACATAGGAGACAATGACATGACCAAAAGCTCCAACACATGTTAAAGACTAAAAACACAAATTCCACCAACTCGGACAATGTCATACACTGGGGAAAAAAATAAAGATTCTATCAAATAAAACTCAATTTAACATTTTATCGGCCAATACAATGCCATACATGTGATACTATACAGTATCACATTATATCGGCCAATACAATCTAATACATGCAATATCATGCGGGCACAGATGGAATGCTTGGCACCTTGTCCAATCCACCCATGCCACAGCTCTTGGCTTGGATAGCAATACAGTATTCCCTGTATCAAGCATAACCTATCAATATATTGAACCTTGCCTCTACCATATTCATTATTCAGTAATCAATTTATGAAGAAAATACTTAGGGTTAGATAACAGCTGAAGTGGCTGATAGGTTATGCTTGTTTGTTTGTCTTTTGAATGAGTTTTGGAGGTTGTACACCCCTTAATGGCTGAAGCTGAAATTTGATAGATAAATATACCATTGATGATTATTTTATCCATTAAAAGACAGCAATAAATCTTTCAATTTAGCAACTTCAACTATTATCAAATGACCCCTAAAACTGCTTTTGATTTGATAGAAAATAAGAGAGATATAGAGAATTGAGGAAAGTTTTCAAGGAATTTTGCAAAAATTTCTTAATAAAATTTTGGTGTCTAAATTTAACAACCTGGACCATTAATAGGGCTCTCTGCTGCATGTCACCTTGGTTCATACAAATTCCTTGTAACAGTATTAGTGCTGATTGCTGAATGAATTGTTGAGCCCAGTTTTTTTTTTTTTTTGATAAATGAGAGGAATTGTTGAGCCCAGTCGACAGTCCAATTATCAACCATGGACAGCCAAAGTTAGTAAAATTCCTTAAAAACTTTCCCTCAACTGTTTGTTGAGGCCCATAATATAGTTACTTTCCGATCAAATCAAATATAGCCTATGTCACTCATATTACTTTTAGGGTAAATTTTCAATTAATACATGTACTTTGGGCCTAGTGTCATTTTGATTTCCAAACTTTAAAATGTGACAATTTAGTATCCAAATTTTAAAACATGTCAATCCTGGCATTTGAAAAGATACTACATTTTGCATTGGGTTGCATGCATGGGGTGTTGGGGAAACATTAAAAAGCGTTCTCAGAAGGTATTTCCATACGGTGTTTAATGCACTGTGTTCAAAATTATATAGTAAATTATTGTATAAGTGTTTTTTGTGCTCAACCATCTTATTTTATTCCTGATATCATGATTCAACTTTAAAGCTTGAAACGCAGCAGAAACAAACACCATGTCAGTTTGCAATTTAGATATAGAAGCAAACCAAATATTAAGAATAAATTAGACAAATGTATTAATGGGTAAAACATATAATTGGGTTCTCCACACAAAAGATTTGGATGATCCCTAATCAAACAACAATATATACAATTAAATTCATGGTTCATAAAAATGATGGAAGATGCATTAAAGCAAAAACTATCATATTTCATTTCTGGAATCCCCTGACACACAAGAAAAAGAAAAGCTAAGGTTTGCACAAGAACATGCGTTCCTCTCCCTTCTCCGAGTACAGACTACAGAATGGTAATATACCAATAAAATGTGCAGAAATACTTCAATCTAGAAAAAGAAGGCTACCAGGACCAAGGAGGAACTATCAAATTTTGGTACAGATTTACTTGGATTTATCACTTAGGGTCACTAGAGATCTAAGCACACCTGGACTGATCCTGTCAGCAAGAAGCCCTTTTTCTGAAATCCATAAGGATTTCTCCTTCATGTAGCTCTGTAGTTTCTTCGTGTCATAATCAAGATGTGCTTGATCTGCATTACACCATAAGGGAGAGATCTAAGAAATCCACAATCTATAAATAGCTTAGAGAAAATGCATATAGGTCAAGTTTTCTCTAACTAGGCTTGTGACCTTAACATAACTGTCGGAAAGAAAGTTACTCCCTTTTTTTTTCGGATATTTAAAGAGTAATTGTATATTTGTATTTTTATTCATTAGTAGAAGAGACATGAAACCATATGTATGTATACCCACATCACACCCACCCACCCTCACAGACACACACACATACGAGGGATTGAATCCAGAAATAACAGATTGTAGAGTGTAGACAATCTTCTTCAAATGTTATTTAGTACATTGACCTTTTTTGTTGTTGTTTAATACATTGGCCTTACTAACTTAAGAGTTTCAGAGTCATTTTCCCAGCTATGGCCATAAAAGTCACAGGAGATTTCAGAAAATGTTGCCCTCCCCCTCTTTTTTTTTCTGATCAACAACTAGCAACTTTCATTATATAAAGGAGAAAAAGATACAGAGATACAGATTGTTGCCCCCACATTTCTAAGCAATGTTGTAAGACTTGGACCAGACTGGCTGGTCAGACCGTGAGACCCAGGAACCAAAGACCACTCCAATTTTTCAAATTGGTCAAAATCCGGTGGAACCATTGAAAACCAGCCAGGCTCCAACGATCCAGCTGGTTTTCATGACCCACCCAGGTCACTAAATTGTTACAAACTTGAAAATGATAATGGAAAGATTCTAACTTGAAACCCCTTAATCATGTATACATGCTACCATCAGTCCAAGAGATGCAAGTCAGACCAAGTTAGGTTTTGCTGAATGCAATAGCTTTTCAGTAGGCTGTGGAACCAATAATAACGCTCCACACCAGTTATAAAATACATGGGACCAACAAACATTCAACCCCTCATTATGGGCCCCATGTATTTTATCACTAATGTGGGGCATTATCATTGGTTCCACAGCCTGCTGAGCAGCCAAAGCATTCAGCTAATCCGGATTCCCAAAAACTTTGGGCTGGGTTAGGATTGAGTTGGGTTCAGGTCAGGCTCAAGTTGGGTTCAAGTTTGGGTTGGCCTGACTTCTCAACCTCCTTTTGTCAGATTTAATTATTTCCTCAATTCTAAGGGTTTATGTTAATTCAATATTTAGCATTATATGTGTAAAAGAACATTGTAATCAGGTTTTAGGGGAAAAATTTCCCTTTTGAATTTAAAATTTTTGACATATAATGTACGTGCATACATATATGGATAGATAAAAAGTATATGCATCAATATATACATACATAAAATACTTGCAGCAAAAAAGAAAAAAACATAAAGATGCATGGTTGCATATACAATACATGCATGACACATAATATACACAAGTACTTGCATAAATAAACACATTTATATAATATTTATACATGCAAATATGAAGTTAAGTCGGGTTGGTCAAGGCCTCAACCCTAACAGCTTCAAACCACCTTACAATGAAGCTCATCTATCTGATCGGCTGAAGAGTCGAGGAAGAATATGGTGTCATCAGCAAACTGGAGCAAGGGAATTTGGTCTCTGCCCCCCCCCCCCCCCCCCCCCCCTCACTTTAAACCCTTGAATGAAAGTATGAAACCACCATCTGCAGCCTGATAATTGAGTTTGCTTAGGAATCTCATGCTGACAATACAACTTTTTTAGCTAATCTCCAACCTTAAAGTGAATTTTAATAAAAGTAGTGTTGTGGCTGTTAATATGGAGGAAAAAAAGGACCATAGAATTAGCTGAGAAATGGTGAGTAGAAGCAAGAAGCTTGGTGGGTTAGGACTGGGCAATTTACAAAAGAGGAATGCGGCTTTGCTCGGAAAGTGGCTTTGGAGACTGCCTATGGATAAGGATAAACTTTGGGCTAAGATAGTGGTAGGCATTCATGGGCTTGCAGCTAATGGTTGGGATGTTGGAATACTGACTACTGGGGCTACCAAAGCCTCCCCTTGAAAGTCCATCCATGCTATTCTCCCCTCTTTCCTACCTTTTGTCAAGTATGACCTTTGTTTTGGTAATCTTATAAAATTTTGGGAAAATGTTTGGGTAGGTAACCTCTCCTTGAAAGATAAATTCCCCTTTGTATTTGCCCTATCAAGAAAAGATAAACTTGTATCCTCTTTTCTAGTTCCTTCAAGTTCAAGAAATGGCTTTGATTGGGATCTAAGATTGAGAAGGGGTGTGAGGGATTCGGAACTAAATGATGTTTTCGACTTGCTTCATATCCTTGATGGAGTCTATTTGGACTCTTCAAAACCTGGCAGTCGTATTTGGACCCTTTCCTCCTCTGGTGTCTATTCATGTGCTTCTTTCTTCAAGCCTCTTATTCAACCTTTTAAATCATTGGGGTTACCTTTTCTGATGAAGGAGGTATGGGGCATTCCCATCCTTCCATGAGTTGGAGGTTTTTGTTGGGAAGTCTTCCTGAAAAGAATTAATACTTGTGATTTACTCCAAAGGAAAACAACTAAGTGGTGTTTACCCCTCATTATTAGTGTGTTATGTGTAAGGCTAATGGAGAAACTTGTTTTCACTTATTAACCTCTTGCCCCTTTGTAACTTTTATTTGGAAGTTGTTATTCTCGTAGTTTGGGTGCAGGGGGTCTCCCCCAACTAATGTGCAAAGCTTGTTTGGTTCTACTCTTTTGAAGTGGCTAAAGAAAAGGGGTCAAGTGTTATGGAAATATGTAAGGGCTGCAGTGAGCTGGACCATTTGGGAAGAAAAGAATTCAAGAATGGTTTTAGGCAAGGAAAGAACTAGAGGCTGATAGAAACCATCATGGTGAGAGTGGTTCATTGGGTAAAGTCTATGGAGTTGTTTGCAGATTTATCAACAGGTGGCATCATGGAAAATTGGAAGGAAGTGGCTAGTTCTGATTGTCATAAGTCCAATACAAGCCCTACTTGATCTCCACCAATGATTGATTACATCAAGCTGAACTTTGATGGAGTAATACAGGTAGCCCAGGTCCCTCTAGTATTAGAGGGGTGTTTAGAGATGGTGAAGGCAGAATTATTGGACTATTTTCAGGCCCAATTGGAGTAGGTGACTCCTTAAGGGCTGAGGTTATGGCTGTTAGAGGGACTACAAAAGGCAAAGGACATGAACGTAAGAAAACTAAGGTGATTCAAAGCTAGTAGTGAAGTGGTTGCAAAAGGAAGAAAAGGGATTCTGGGTTTTTAGTGCACAATCTTGAGCTTTCTTAGAGGGTGATGTGTGTCAGTACGGCACTCAAGCCGGTCATGGTTTCCCTGGGAACTAATCATGTGTCTGACACCCTTAGAGCAACCTCTGTAGTCGCGCTCTATGCTCCTGATTCGGTCTCATGAAGTCTGATTAATAGGGTTTGATATGCCTCATGAGGTGAAACTAGTCTAACCTCGTAGGGCTTAGTTCACAAGGTTGAACTAATATAGCCTCCCAAGACTTGATTCACAAGGTGGAACTAGTCTAGCCTCATGAGGCTTGACTCACGAGGTTGAACTAGTCTAGACTCGTGATGCTTGATTCACAAGGTCAAACTAGTCTAGCCTTGTGAGGCTTGACCCGCAAGGTCAAATTAGTCTAGCCTCACGATGTGGTTCACAAGGTCGAATTGATATGCCCTCATGAGGCTTGATTCACGAGGTCAAGCTGGTCTAGCCTCATGAGGTTTAATTACCACTCTTATGAGGTTTTGTAAGGCTCTCTCCGACCTCGCAAGGTTGCATTCTTCTGCATCTTGATGCACCACTAGGCATCAGTTCTGCTATTTTATCATGAATCTCGTTGTACATGTTGATGAGGTTTTACCTTTTTTACTATTAAACATATATCGATTGTCTCACGACTAACACTTTTGTTGTTGGTCTTGGGAAGTGGCTCCCACTTCAAAACCAACAACTTCATTCTGTGGTTGTGAACCATCTAAATCCTCCATTAATCTCCCGCTCTCTAAGTTGCATCCTCCCATTTTCCCCCACCAGCTTCTTCCATGTGCCTAACATTAAAAGTATTTTTTCCCCTTCCAAAATTACATTTTTGCCCTTAGAACACACCCCTCCATCATCTTCCTCTTTCGAATGACCCTCCAACTTCCCCTATTCACCAAAGCAACAGACCTAAAGCTCCAAACCAGACATCTCTTTCTCCCATCTTTCTTCTCTATCGTCAAAGCTTGCCCTGAAGTAGGTGTTATCCTCTCCTTCTACATAAATCCTCTGGTTATATTTCTCACCTGCAAAAACCAAGACCAAGGCATTTGGAATGTCAGAGGTCACCTCAGTCTCCATAAGAATCCTTGCAGCATCAACTTTCTCCCAATTCATGTTTCTTTCGTCGACACTCAAAAATTTACCACAGGAATCCCCAATCACCATGAAAGTGTCAAGGTTCCACACATGTAGAGAAATTCCCAAGACGTCAATCCACGTTGCTCTCCTTCCGCCATCTTAAATAAGTCCTACCGCTGGGAGCCACCAACTTAAAAGTATGTCATAGATAAACAGAAACAGACCCCCATTAAACCTTCTTACTCCTGACACTCTTTTTTTAAGATAAATAAAGAAAAAAATTATTGCTAAAAGGAAAAAACATTACATCATAACTAGGTGACAAGATGTCACCGCCACCAGATTACAGTAACGCAAGACCACAAAAAAGCAACAAAAAAAAAACATTTCAGTATCAAAACAGATAGCAGCATTCCTTTTAAGATTTCAGAGAAGTCCAAAAATCAGTACTGAAGTCATTTTTCCGCAGTCTTTGAAACTCTGGAAGCAAAAGCACCCAACCAATAACTGTCGAACTAATAGCTGCTACCTTCTCCTCCATACTTTTCTTTTTCTCCTCAAAGATCCCTCTATTTCTTTGCTTCCATATTTCCCAGAAAACAGCAAAGGGAATATATGTCCAAAGGATCTTAACTTTAACTCCACCTCGGATTCTTGGCCAACAACTAAAATTTTCAGTCGGATCTGCCAGAGGGCTTCTGTCCACCTTGAATAACTTGAAGAAATAGGACCAAACTGGATATGAAAAGCTGCTATGAAGCAAAATGTGAGACACATCTTCCTCATCAGCACAACACAGCACGCATCTACTTGGAAACTGCAGACCTCTGAATTTTAGGTTATCCTGGGTTAGAATGCAACCTCTCACAATTAACCAAGCTTCAGCCCTAGGTGGGACAGGCTTACCCCAAACACCCCTAACTGGATCAGCCTCCACCTGATTTCTGATCAGTTCCGAGTACATTGACTTGACTGTAAACTTCCCATCCTTACACTCTTTCCATAAACTGACATCTGTAACTGAGGGATTGATCTCCAAAAAGGGGTCCTCTGAGATTTGATCTCCAGACCACAGCATCATTTACTACTACGTAGCAAACTGAAATTGACACTCCTTTCTTACTCAGATTATATAACCTTGGGCATAATTCAGAAAATTTCCCCACCCCTGACCAGTCATCTTCCCAAAACCTTATACTCAACCCACTTCCTACTTTCCAAGTATAGAAAGGGATAATCAAAGGGTTAAAACTCATGATACCTTTCCATACAACAACTCCAAACGAGTGTCTCACCTCCTTTGAATTCCACCCAAAGTTCATCACCCCATACTTACAAGTCACCACTCTCCTCCAAAGATCCTCCCTCTCTCTTCCAAACCTCCAAACCCACTTCCCAAATAAAGCTTTGTTGAAGATTCCAACCCTTTTCACTCCTAAACCCCCATCTTTTTTGGATCTATAAACCAACTCCCACTTAACCAAGTGTAACTTCTTTCTCTCAACCCTAGCATTCCACAGAAATTCTCTTTCTAACCTTTCAATCTCTCCCACCACTGCAGCAGGAGCTTTAAGTAAAGATAAATAGTAAACCAGCAGGGAGCTTCACCAATGTTAAGGAGGTATTTCCTGACAGTCTTTTTTCTGCCCCATTCAAACTCAACCCAAGCTGCCACTTTCTCCTCCTCCAGCTCCACACCAACAAACCTTCCAACCAAACTTGCTCTTAAGATCTTCATCCTCTCGTTGAGCCTCCCAGCTTGATTAATGAGCAGTTAAGAGTGGTTTAGCATGGTTAAATGGTGGTTTTGACTTTTGGGGGGGTTTCTAATTTTGTGAATTTTATAAATGAATTTTTACAAAGTTTTGTGGATCGCTAGGGGTTATGCATGAGATTCAATAAAGAAAATGGTTGAAGTTGAAATTCAACTAGGAGGGAATTTTCCTATCCATTGGTTGAAATTTTTTTCTTGCTCATTAAGAAAAACAAGGATTTATAGAAATACCACTCTTTCTAGATATTTCCAAAAAGGGTAATCTCTGTGCAGTCCTATATATTCCTTGCACATGAACTGCACAATCAGCATTGAGGGGGAAGTGGCCAGTTCCAGCAAACTATCTCCCCCAGATTTAATGTGTTGAGTTGTGTTGTGGGGTTGGATTTCTCATCTGATATCTAGATCATGAGTTATTTCAAGGAGTATTTGACAGAGTGTGTTTGACATAGGATGTAGGGGTTGATTATAGGTTTGGTTTCCTTCTTTTCATTTTAGAGTTTTGTAGGGATGATTTGTTATTGAAGTGGAGTAGGATCATGTATTCTGGTGCCCAGTCATATGGCTCCCAAAATCATCTAAAAGGAGTATTCTTTAAGTTAACGGCCAAATGGTAAAAATCAAGTAGGGTCTGATCACATCCCTAGAGTCTCCATGTCTATATTTTCAGAATGGCATAATTCAAGCCAAATAGGATTGACAGTAAATTTTCTTTTATTTTTTTGATAAAAAAAGGTATTGTATTACTCATATCAAAAAACAAAAGGTTACAACCCCCTGCACAACAAGGCACTGTGCAGTGCTCATGTCCCTTCAATTAATTTGATAATTATTAGCATTCAATTTATATAGTAAAAAGGTAATAAAAATATTTAAAGTAGGTTAACAAAGTATCAAATAAGATTTGTAATGTAAGAAGTCCTTTTATGAGAATTTGTAACATAAGTTGGCAGACAACAAAAATAAAAAATAAAATTTCAGCTATGTAAGGGCCGTTCCCCAATGTTGGTCCCAACTATTCGGGGTCTTAGGAGGAGGCATTTTTTTGGACAAAGTGACCACTCTCAAACTCAAACCACATTCTCATGCTTGTTAGCCTAAGATTTTCCCATTGAACCAAGCAACAGCCCATAGTTCAGCTACATAAAAACAAATAATTTTGAAAATAGTAGCTTAGTTATTTAAACAGTGAACCTAAAATTCCTTTAAGTGATAAAATGCCAAAAGATACCTTTCTCCAAGATGGTATGAGCTGCATGAAATGGAATCCGTGCAAAGACATCTGTCCCTGGGAACATCATCCAAGTACGCTCCGTCGCATCATGGTTACCACATGTGGTGCATACCTCCTTCACCAATGGCCTTGACTGTAGTCCCTCAATCTCCCTCATTATTGATTCAAAAGGAGATGGAACACTGGTTTTGGTAGTTCGAGCTCTCTTACGAAGTGCTGTTAGTGCTTCTCTGTTTCCATTCCTCACTCTATCATTCTCAACTAGCTGCAATTTCCATGCCAAAATACTTAAGGACAAGACAATCAATTGGTATGCAAACAAGGATTTATATTTATAACGCAATATTTTGCTAAACCTGGTGTCGGGCCAAAAGAAGATTTTCAGCTTCAATCTCAACCTCAGTTAACTTCTGTTGTAGTTGCTTCATATCATCATCCATTTTAACCGTCTGTATAATAAAAATAAAGAACATAAGAACAGATGTGTCATATGTAAGCAGCAAAGGAAGATACATGTCATTTATTCATTCAATGTCATGCAGCATTGTTTGTTTGGCCTTTCTTTTCTGCATTATTTAAGGTGTTGTCAGTGTGAAAGTGTGTCCAGTTCAACCAAAGGAGATCATCACTAAATGGACAAGATTGACAAGCAGCAGGAAAGCTAAAACATTTTTAACAAATCATTCTTTTTGCAGTCTGTTGGGGATTTGGAGAGAATGGAACAAATGGATTTTTGAAGAAGGCAAGAGATGAGGTCAAGTTAATGGTGGATATTGCGTCATCATTTGTTGTGTGGGTTTTTGCTCATTCTGAATTTCAAAATATGAACAGATTTGATTTTGGGGAGAAGTTGTGGGAGACATCAGAGTTCTATAGTCAGTAGCTAAAACAGTGTGTCCAGTTCAACCAAAGGAGACCTTCACTAAATGGACAAGATTGACAGACAGGCAGCAGAAAAGCTAAAACATTTTTAACACAATTCTTTTTGCAGTCTGTTGGGGATTTGGAGAGAATGGAAGAAGTGGACTTTTGAAGAAGGCAAGAGATGAGATTAACTTAGTGGTCGATATTGGGTCATCAATTGTTGTGTGGGTCCTTGCTCATTCTGAATTTAAAAATATGAACAGATTTGATTTTGGAGAGAAGTTGTGGGAGACATTAGAGTTCTATAGTCAGTAGCTCTTTGTTTGTGCTCTGTTGTTTGTTGTCCCTTTTTTCTGGTGCTTGGGAATCTTTTGATATATCGACACTTATTTGTATCCATTTTCTTTTTTTTCACTGTCAATAATATAATAAAAATGTGGAACTTGAATGAACAGAGAAAAGAATAATCTTTTCTGTAAAATAAAGTGTTGAAAATCAAGATTTGATTAAAGAGATCTTAGGCCAACACAAGCATTATCATCTGCACACAGAGAGAGAGTAACAAATGATATTTTCCACAAAGTACTTCATAAGCTTTTTTTTTTTTGAGATAAGGTAAAGTATATTTGTATTAAATAAAAGGTCCTTGTACAATGAGAAACTGTACAAAATACATCCAGAAGGACCTCAAAAAAGTATAATCAAAAGTATCTTCTTTAAAATCAGTATGTATAGACATCCAACTCCTAATAGCCTCTACAGTCAAATTGATGACATCGGCTTCTGTAGCATTTTTGTGCTCAAAAATCCTTTTGTTCATTTCTGACCACACAGCTCACAGAACTGCCAAAGAGATGGAGGACCAGCAGATTTTCCCTTTATTAGTTAACCCAAGTAGATGCCACTCCTCCAACAGAGCTCTAACTGAGACTGGCATGCACCAATTTAGATTCAGGGATTTCAAAAAGTGATTCCACACTGCTGTGCTGAACTTGCAGTGTATGAAAAGATGCCTAGAGGACTCCACCTCCATATTGCATAGGCAGCACACTAAATCTGAAATATTAAAGCCTTTTTTTTCAGTAACTTCTCTTTGGACAGACACCTCTCCAAAGCTGTCACCCAAACAAAAAACTTGACTTTTGATGGGGCCATATTCCCTCAAATGGCCTGACTGGGGAAAGGGAGTTCATTCTTCCCCTATAGAAAATTGTAAAAGGGTTTGTAGAAGGATTTGACTGTGAAAATTCCTGACTTATTCCATTTTCAAATTCTTGTATCCTGCATCCGAAGATTTAGCTACTGGTTTTGTAACAAAGCAAGGAGGTCTGCTATCTGCTGAAGCTCTCAATCATTAAACCAGCAGTCTACTTTCATTCATCATGAAGGAATCAGCCACTAAGGCTTCTGTTTTTGTTGCCACATTGTACAATGCAGGGAATAACACTTTTAGAGTGCTATCACCAATCCAATTATCTAACCAGAATCTGATTCTTCTTCCGTCTCCAACTCTAAAGCTGATGCATATATTGAACTGCCTGGAAGCTCTACAGATTCCTTTCCACACACCACAACCGTAAGTCAAGGAGGGCAAACCAGCATCCCACCCATTTGTTCCTTAAGCCATATTTCTCCTCTATGACCTCCCTCCAAAGCTTGTTTTGCTCAGTTGAAAATCTCCACAGCCAGCTGCCCAACAAGGCTAAGTTGAAAAACTTTATAAGTCTTATTTCCAAACCTCCTTGTGACTGGGGCTGAACAGTGAATACTAGTGCAAGGTTCCTCATTTCGGCTCAATTTTTTGGGGTAAAAGTTGTTAAGTGGCCAGGACCCCTCGGCCCATGACAAGTAAACACGAGCACCTCGCCAAACAGGAAGGGCATAACATCCTTGGCCAAGCACGCCTCGATAATGTTGGCCGCCCAAAGGACAGTCCCCAGGGCACCCCTATAAAAGTCAGCCAGGTCGGCCAACGTATACCCTTCGCCCCGAGCACCTCAGCGGCATAAGGCCAGCTTGACCCCTCGCCTCGAGCACCTCGGCGGCATAGGGCCAACTCAGCCCTTCGCCCCAAGCACCTCGATGGCATCAAGCCAACTCGGCCCTTCGCCCCATACACCTCAGCGACTACCAACCACCTCGGCTCCACAACACTTAGCGCGGTAAGCCAGGAATACAATGACCGCCTCGGTGGTTCACCTCGGCCTCGCCTAGTTGATCCTCGAAAGGTCAAAGCCGAGTGTGAATGTTGGAAAACGGGCTCACTTGCCACTTGGGCTGGAAATGGAGTCACCACCCATCAAGTAAATGAAGGGGAGGTGATAGGACCTCCGAGATTTACATCAAGAAGCACTTTTGATTTATTAGTAACTCCATTGCCTGAGGTACTGGCTAACCAATGACTTGGATGGGAGAGGGAAGGGGTTAGGCACCCCTCTCCCGGGTCCAATAGGTGGGGCCCACATGAAAAACCCAAACAAGCATAAACACAAAAAAGCAATTCTTCAATCAGATAAATAACAAGAACAATCAATAACCAACATAGGAAAAACCACACCACAATATTTTTTATATATTTGTTTATTTATTTTTTATTTGAATGTTCTTGTATTTTTATTTTATGATGTTATTTTTATTATTTTATTTTTTTTATTTTTCATGTTTGTATGATTTTTATATTTTATTATTATTTATTTTTCCTTTTTTTCGTTATTACCATTTCTACTGAATTATTCTCCCTTGCAAACGCATCCTATCAGTTAAGCTAACATACCCGGACTTTGATTACAGCTGTTATCATAAATCTTCACTTTTATTGTATTTTTTGTCGCAACTTTTATTATTATTTTTTAGTACTATCCCTTTTTTTTTGTTTCAACTCTGGTTTGTTTTCTTGCAACCGATACCCCTCTTCGTTCTAACTTAAGAATCCTATCCACTCCCTTATCTGCTACCCCATCTCTTCCCTTATTCTCTCTTTTTATTTATTTATTTTTTTCGGATGTAGGATCTATTTACTTACAAATTATTATTTATTTCTTCTTTTTTTATTACTATAACAAGAAATCTTTGTGGGAGGAATCGAGCCAGTCGTCTTCTCCAACTTCGGCATCAAAGATATTGAAGAATAAAAGAAAGGGAAAGGGGGGGTCTCCGGTCTTGAACTCTAGAGACCGGATTCAACGTTTGTTCAGTCTGAACTCAGGTAAAATGAAGAGAAAAACAAAACCAATAGCCTGCATGGGTCAAACCTCAGCTATACTAATCGAGCATTGAATTTAACATTGTCTTGAATATAAGGAATAAAAGAAAAGAAAACGGAAATTAAGAACTTACTGCTAAACAAACGGATGCTTCGTTATTGGAGAAATTTACCAATGAAAGAAATCAGCAACAGAGAAAGTTAAACGAAACAAGATGATTAAAACGCTGATCCATCCACAAGATGGCAAAGGATGATGCGGAGGATGACTCTGTAGAGCTTCATTGTCGTCCCCAAAACCAGCAGAGAAATGGAGTAAATACGACAATAAAAAGAAATAAAGAACGAAGAATCGCAAGTAAAACGGGATTTACCTGAGTTGAGATGTTGGCCAGAATTCAAATGATGCAACAGGGAGTATCGTGGTCTGATTCGATCTGCTATTGTGTATCCTCTAGTCTGAGAATGAAACGGAACAGAAGATTAGGTAGGTGAAAGCTAGAGGAGCTGAGTCAGAATGGGGAAGGATGCCTTGCTGCTGCAACTGATTCGAGCTGTTCAGTCGCCGCCTCTCTGTTTTCGTCGAAGAAGGAAGACGATGAACTGTAACTTTCTCACTTTGCACGATTTCGGTCGATGAGAGCAAGGGAGCAAGGAGCAAGAGAGAGGAGCACAGAGAATAATGAAATGGAAGAGAAAGGCCGGCGGGGAGGGAATCACCGCTGATTCACCGCATCTGTCGAGGGGTGGAAGACGATGAACAGTTCTTGTCTGATTTATTTCATTGGAAAGAGAGAATGAGAGAGATGAAGAGTGAATGGCCGGGAGCGGGAGATATTGCCGCCGCTGGTTGTCTTCGTTCGAACGGGGAAGAAGAAAAGACCCTCCCTCCAGTTCTCCGGACTAGGGCGAATGAAGAGCTTCGGTTGAATTTACATGGGACGCAGGGGCATTTTCATAATTTTTGGGAATCCGAGGGGCCTTTTAATAATTTCGTAAAAGTCTGGTCGAATCGGGTCAATTGATGGTCAACCCGGGGTTCTGGATGGATGGCTGAGATTTTGGTTCAAAATGGAGGGCTGAGATGGGTTTGACCATAGAGACTGGGTTTGTGTGTGTGGGCTAGCAAAATTTGGCCCAAATGGAATCTTTTTGGATGAAGGGGTAAATGAAGGTATTTTTGGCTGAAATTTTATAGGATGGGGTTTTCAGACATTTTGAGTTGGTTGGTGGGATCAGATTGGCCTAACTGGGCCTGAATTGGGCAAATCTAGAAATGGCTCAATTCAGTTAATCAAGGGGCTCGAAATGGAATCTTTATGCGATGAAGTGGCAAACAAATGAAGCTTTGGGTGAAATTTCACAGGGTAGGGTTTTTAGGCAATTTGAGGTGATTGGAAAGGTTTGATTGGTTTAAATGTGTTCGGACCAAGTGGATACAGGTTATGGGTGTAAGAAGGGTCGATATGGAATCTTTGTTTGATAGACGGGTGAACGAAGGAATCTTGAGTTCAAATTTCATGGGTAGGTATTTTGGGAGGTTTTGGGCCTAATGGTTGGGTGTCGATTGAGGGCCATCGGATAGGTATTGGGTAGGTTTAACAATGGATCTGGGGGGTTTGGTGGTGAAAGTTGGGGTTTTTGGGGTTTTGGGCGTTTAGGAAGGATCAGAAGGGTCTGATCGGAGGTTCGGGGTGAATTGGAGGTTTAAGAGACCGACTGAGCAAAAATCAGGTGTTGACACCAGGAGAGCTAATGGCAACCCCCTTCCCCGACAAGGAGATGGGCCCAAACCAGCTCGGCCTCGGCCAATGCCCTCTAACTTCCTAAAGCAAGCAGCCAAGTAACAAGCCACTTCGAGCAACAAATTTTACTACTTGTGACCTCTCAAAAGGAGGGAGCATAGACCACTCGGTAAAAAAAATACAAAAAGAAAAGAGACGTGCGATGGCACAAGATATGCAAAAAAGTGCATTTTCATTAAACGTTCAATGTTCAGCAGATTACAAAAACTTCGACCTTGAACAGGGAGGTCAAACCCCTTTACAAAAACATGTATAGGCAAAAAACAAAAAGTGAAGCACTCAAGGAGCTCAGGCATGTGGGGCATCGCCCTAGCTAGGGGGCAGCTGGGTCCTCGACAACAATAACGTCAACAGGATTCTCATAAGTGCCCTTGAGAAGAAGGGTGTTAGGGAGCACCTCCAAGTCATCCACTTGAAACTCAGGGACCAACTTCAACAGTGCCTTCTTGGTATCTTCGATCCCCTCAAAGTAGGCCTCGGCCGCATGGTCTGCCAGGCACTTTTGGTATTCCAACGTCCGCTTCCAAGCAAGGATGGCACCTTGAAAATTGGCCTCGGCCTCGGCCTCCGCAACACGCTTGTTGGCCTCCAACGTGACCCCGTCGAGACGAACTCACTCCATGTCTATTTTCTCCAACTTTCCTGAAGATGAATAATGTGGGCCTACTCTGCCTTCAGGTCATCCTCAAGTATCTACTGAAGTTGCCTCTCGTCCATCAAGGCCTTAAGGGTGTCATCTCGGTTACTCTCCACCGAAGCAACCCGCACCGATAGCTGCTCGTTCTTCTCATCGGCTCGGTCTACACAGTCAAGGAGGAGGGTGACCTGATTTCCCAGGCCAACATAATGACGGCAAACCTGTAGTGAACACCTACTACAGTCAAGCAAATGAAAGCAGGCTAGGAGAAAAAAAAGTCAGGAGTAGTTAAAGCTTACCTCAACCAAGAAGTCCATCCCCTGATCCCGAACAAGGAGGGGTCTGTTTGCATCATGCCAAGACGATCCCCCTAGGGGATCATCCCCTTCACCAGAGCTCGGCCAACCCCATCAGTATCGATGGAGACACCCTCACCCTCGCAAACATTCCACTTCGGCCAAAATACCCATACGAGGTGTTGCCCCTCTTCGAAGCAATAGGGGCGTCCCTCCTTCTTTCGCCACCTTCGGCAGGACGGTCCTTATACGCCAGCTTCTTTGTCGGGGGTGCACTCGGTCGGCCTCTTCCTCCCCACCTCCTTTGACCAACCTCCATCTACCGGCCTCTTTCCTCTGTCGCCCCCTCCACTAGTGGGGGCCTATGGTTGAGATGTTCTCTCGGCGGTTGCGACACCTCTCTCTACACAAGCACGCGCCCTCAATTCTTTGGCAAGCCTCCTCGGCGTCTGCCCCAATGGCCCCTCTCTTGGAGCCTTCTTCTTCGCCAAAGCACTCTCCAGTAGCATGCATTTAGCATCCAACGGCATCTCTGCAAGAAGAAGCAAGAAATCAGTACCAAGGGGAGCTCAGCCTCTAATAGGGGCTTGGCCCGGAGCGTTCCCAACACAAGGAGATGGGTTAACACAATGGCTTCATCGACCCGAAGCGTCGACTTAGGCTTCTTGGCAGGCAAGTAGATCTCCCCCCAGCTCGAATTGAAAGACCAACCCTCAGGACAGGAGATGAAGAAGAATTTACTCTTCCAATTGTTGATAGATGACGGGTTGTCTACAAGTCGGCCTCTCCGAGGATGGAAGTAATACATGCCACCCTCGGTAATGTGTGCCCTTGAAGCAAAAAGGGCGTGGAACACCTTCAGCACCAGGTCCACGCCCCGAAGCCGAGCCACTACCAACATAGCTATAATAGTCCTAAGGGCATTTGGGGCTAACTGGCTAAGAGTGACCCTGTACCACTTCAGCAGCTCGGGGATCAACGGATGGAGGGGGAACTTGAGGTCAAACTCAAGGAAGTTCTGATAAACACATATCTCCCCCTCCTCCAGCGACCACGGCCAGTCACCAACATCTAGGACCCTTAACTTATAGACTGAGGGATGTGGTACCTCTTGGCTAAGGACTTCACCTGGTCAACGTCTAGGATACTGTCATGCTCCGAGTGCGGCAAACGTTGTATGTGCACACCTCGGGTGGCATAATCGGTCACCGTTCTCGGTCTCAGCTTGGGAACTGGTTCCCCCTGAACCACCAAGGGGGATCCCTCGGCCTTCGTAGGCATCACGGATCCGACACTCTCATGGGGAGACTCTTCGTCCCTTCGGCCGTACTCGGCATCACCGGGGCGATCCTCTCCCTCAACACTTCGACCTCGCGACGCAGGGCCGAGATCTCAGCAACCGACAGAACTTGGCTGGAGCCGATAGGCGAAGGGTTCAGAATGAGCTCGCTCCCGAGGAATTTGGAAGTTCATAGCATTCTGGGCTGGAATCATAGTAAGACATGGTGAAACGTTTACCTAGGACGAGGACGATGATGAAGAAGTTCTAAAGATGAGAGCTAAAGTCGATGGCTCTAGGAAGCAAGGGTCTTGAAGGCGAATGCACTCAGGAGCAAATGTGGGGGAAAATGGCGACTAAGGCCCCTGTTTATAGAAAAATGGACGGCCCAGATCGTGCCCAATCCAACAGCCATGTAGCAATCGCCTCCACGGCCTCGTCTGCACGTCGGCACGTGTCTCTCACCTTGGGAAGACGAAGCGACGCCAAGCGAACCAACCGGCCGACTCACTATGACCCGTTGGCTCGACCAATTAGGCTGGCCCAGTGACAACATAACCCGGTTCACCCATAACTCATCTCCTCCGTGACCGCTTGGTGAAGACGAGCTTCACCCACGGGCGATCGAGTCACCAACTTGGGCGCCCAAGGCGCCCAACTGAAGGTCCTCGCAGCCGAGGTCGAGGTAGCAATGAATTTGCTTCGCATCAGCACTGGAACAAGACAATGGGGCAAGACCTCTTCCTCACCCACCTACCAAGGACAACCTCAAAGTCGAAACCAAGGCCTCCCCATGGGAGAAGCCTCGCGGCTCACCCTAGAGAGGGGGAGAAGCAAAGTCAAAATGACGCCACCATAGGCCACGTCACGCTTAGAAACCCAACAATGTTGCCTAACACCATTGGTACACTCCCTTCAGCCAAAGCCGAGGCCCTCGCCCCGGACCTCCACCACGGCCTCAAGAGTGGGGGCAAATGATGTAGCGTGTTTGGTTCATCCAATCGCAACCCTACACGTGTCCCAGGGTGCACATCAGGCCGAGACCAATCAGAGCTTGTTCATGCCCTGTTTCAGCGGGCCTCACGGAACCAATGGCATGAGGTCACATGGCGGCCTAGGATGTCCGCGTTCCCCACGTACGGATTCCATCTTGACTGTCTGGGCTCCATAGCCCCTAGTTGACCTCAAGTATAAATAGGAGGTGACCCCCTCCAGGTAAAGGATCTGAAACTCAAGCTCTCTCACCAATCTCTAAGATTACCTGTTTCCCTGTGGCCTCGTCTGGGTGCCCCTCGTCCTCCTGATACCTCATTACCAACTTGATCATCGGAGTCCTCACCTTGGGTCTCCACCCGAGGCCTTTGACCCCTCAACCTTACCTCGACTCAGGAAGTGAATTTACAATGTTGACCTCGGCCAATCCGAGCATCAACAGTAACCAATAGATAGAAAAAGGGAAAGGTGTGGCATGGGTAAATAAAAAGTAGGGATCTATATTATTCCAACCTATTCAAACTCAAACTCTTAGACTCTATCTAGGACTCTATGTAGTCTATCTTAGTCCATCTCAAACTCTATCATAACATAACAAATTCTATCTTACTGAGAACTCCTAATCATCCTTATCATAACAACCCATACATCAAGTCTTATTTCAATTCCCTAACACGTTGCAAGCAGCGGTCACACAACAAATTTGCAGTACAGACAACAGCCATGCTACAACCACAAGTCGTGTTACAGACAACAACTGCATGATTACAAAGCAACTTCAATTATTTCTCTCAACGGGCTTCGACGGTTGGAGAAAAGGCATGTATGGGGTTCGAGCGAAATATTGAAAGTGGATGTGGAGGGGTTTTTCGTTGCTACAAGTTGCAGCAACGACAGTGATGAAATAGGGGTGAGAGGGAGAGAGAACGAAGGGGACAGCGAGAGGGAGATCGGGTGTGAATGCAAGGGACAGGGATGTGGAGAGAGAGAGAGAGAGGCTAGTGTTGTATTAGGCTTTGAAAGTTAAAACTAATACAAGTACAGGGTAGCCCTCAACTCACATCTGCATCTATTCAAAGCTTTTCCTCGATCTATCTTTGCCACATAATTAGAGGAGTATTTATGACACTGTCATGCGAAAGATAAGCCTCAACAAAATGCCAAAAGTTTTATTTTAAAAATTTAAAGAATAATGATAAGCAAAATAGCCATTTTAATCATTCTGTAAACGGACACTATCAGTAAAGAATATTTAGTCAATTGTCAAAAACAGTAGGAGTATTTTAAGACATTTCAGTATAATTAGTCAATTTCCTAAACCTTAAGGGTGGTTTAAGAAATTTGCTCATAATATATTATAAAGTATCACGTGTGTTATTTTTATGAATATATTAACTAGGTTTATTAAATTACACAAGCTTTACTAAACGAAATTGACGAAAAATGTGACTTTTTCAATGATTTTTACACATGAAAAAATTTACATCACTTTCCTCAGGATTTCAAATTAACCATCAATACATGGTCCTAACAACATTCAAACTAGACTTGCAGCTATATATTGGGAACATCTGCATTAGCTTGTTGGGACAACCTTGATGGCATTTGTTGGTAGCAGATCCCAACCGTTCTCTTAAAAGGTTAGGAAGTTAAGAGGATGAGAAAAATAAGATAAATATTTATCGATGTTGTAAATAAGAAGTCATAAACACTTCAAAGAACATTGTATTCAAATTTTCTCTTGTTTTTATTTTGTAGCGATTGAGGGGAAGGAGGGTTGTAACTCATTAACTTGTGTTGTTTCTAACTTTCCATAGATATTTTAAAAATTCGACCCGGAAATTTTTTTTTTCTTGGTGAATGTTTGATCAATTGGATTGAATAGGTCAGATCACAACATCATCATTCAAAGTAACTACTCGTTGTCTAGTCCATACGTGACATAAAACCAAAGATTAAGCGTGAAAAATTTTGATCAGATTAAATCCACACGATTCATCATTAGAGTTTGAATATGTTCAAACACCCTTCCAACATGATTGGAAATCCTACATCTAATTAGATACTAAATTAGCAGGGACCCGTGAGATGTACGAACTTTGTTAAGTGAAAGTTAAACAATAGAAATATATAATTGTTTTATATTTTAAATTTTTAATAATCAATCCAATCGAATTCAACCCAAGTTTGTTGGTTTTCTAGTATTTCTGATTAGCTTTGGTTTAGCAATTTTCCAATTTGACCAAGTTAGGTTAGTTTCGATTTGACCATTTGTAAACCGATCAAAATTACACCAACTCGACCATATATATATATTAATATTTGATATTTTAAATATCAATTTTAATGCGAAAAAGTGGGAAAAATCTCATATTTCTTAGTCTAAAATATTTTATATCATCAGTTTATTTTTTAATAATGCCACTGTAATTTATTAAATTTAAACTTACTTTCAAGTTTAAATCTTTTAAACAAACAAACCAAATTGAAAATAGACCCAAACTGGTACAACTCGAGTTGGCGGGTTTGCACTAATGGGCAATTGGTTTTGGGTGACAAACTCTTGACCTAACCAGGTCGATTTGGTAGGCGAAACAGCCTAAAACCAAACTGAACCAATCCTTGAACACTCCTAATTTTAGCTAAATTAATAGTCTAATCTCTAATAAATAACAATAGTTTAATATTCAATAATTATTGGAAATTTATAGAAAAATATACAATTATTGAAAATAAATTGATAATAAAAAAATAGATATATAATAAAAATACAATAATTACAAAAATGCAATAAATACTGAAAATATATTAAATTAGTCAATAAATAGTGTAATTTCAAATAATAGTTTAATCTCTAATAAATATTAATCAATAGATTATAAAAATGCATAATTACTAAAAATAAATTTGATAACAAAAATACAATAAATTAAATTTCAAAAGTTAAATAGTAGTTGTTTAATCTCCAAAAATTATTGACAAATTATTATTAAATAACAAAACAAAAATAGATTTATAAACAATTATTGAAACCATGTTTATCCAAAAATATAATAAATAATTAATGAAAATAAAATAAATATTAATTTTAGTATATATATATATAATGAATATACAATATTATTGTAAACTTATTACTAAAAAACACTCCTAAAACTATACCAACGGGCCATTGTAGTCGCACATTAGGAATATCTCCTTTGTCATTTATAGGAAGATATTCTCAATATACAGTTGTAATAACTAGTTGAAACTTGTTGGCACCATGTATTGGTAGTCGATCCAAACTCGGATCTAGTTTTATAGTGAGTTAGTAAGGTGCCAATTGGATGTTGGTAAGGCTTACTATTGATTGTAGCCAAGACTTCAGGATTTCACATTGCACCTAGCACAACATGCCCCACAGACACCCCACAATACATCCAACATTGTATTGGAAACATCTCCCAATAACAACTATGGGAGATGTTCCCAATGCAGGCTTGGATGTACATGTGGAATGTGTTTTGTGGGGTAAAGATTCAAACTACAACCGGAGATCAAATCTCACCTGTTCTAGAGATGGGGGCTATCACCTGTTTTAGGGGATGGGCTACCCTATCATGGCCCATGGAGTTAAAAAACACAAACTATATGGTTTTAATTTAATGGTGAGACTAGAGAATGACCCTGTATACTAAGTACGGGGTAACTAAATGTGTGTATAATTTAGGGCCTATTCGTTTTCTCTTAATTCTTATCTCTTAAGAGGAATATTTTAACTTTAAGAAAAGAATTGTTGTTTGTTTCATTTTCTACAACTTTTTGTTTTCCTTTTATACAAGTAAAATAATACAAAATACAAGGTTTTGCACTCTACATAATTGCATTTGTATTCCTTCCAAACGGAGCCTAAGGTGCAATCATACAACATTTTGTTTTACAACGATACTCCAAAAAGACAAGAAAAAACTCTCATATATGGGGTCAAAATGGATAATTGATAATTTTCATAATTCATAATAACATTCTCTGCATTCAAAGTTTAGAGGAAAGAAAAGTTCACTAATACCAATATACCTCTTAGGGGGCGTTCTTTTTTTTCGGATTTTGAGAGGGGGGAAAGTTGGTTAATGGGATTTTGGTTCCCATTGACCAAGAATCCCATGTTTTTTTTATTTTTTTCCAGATTTATGTGGGGACCAAGAAAAGTTTATTTTCCTGGGTATCACTTATCCAAGTAAGTGATACCATTCTCCTAGGTGGGTAAATAACTTTTTCCATCTAAGGGGAAAGTTGACAACACTTGAATGGGACAAACATGCCCTTTTTAATAATGGGTCTTTATGGTTAAAATTGTCATTGCCTTATTTACATGAGAAATAAAATAACATGGGTAAATGCACTTAAAGTGTTTCCCAATAAAAAACTTACCCAGGTAAATGCACTTACCCGAGTAAGTAACTTACCAAAAAGCAAACGGGGCCATATGCAATTATTATACTTCCAAATGTCAGATTTTAGAGAAAATGAATTGACCCTTAGTTTGGAGTTTACTATTTAATTATAAAAAATTAAAAAAAAACTAATATGGGTCTTGCATATTTGTAATTGGCAATCTATTCTGACTTATTTTATTTGAAACCCACTATTAATTTATGTTTTTTTTTAATTTGATTTAAGATGTTAAATGAGATCTCATTGGTAAACAATAACCCACTTTATTTGGTATTTTCTATTTATCTAATAAATCTATGTTGAGTTATTTATTTTAAAAGTTAAATTATGTCACTTTAGATCTCCTGCCTGCGATAACTCTGCTTGTATGGGCAGGAGACCCGGACTCAAATTGTGTTGCTTCCTAAAAGTTAAATTATGTCACTTTAGATCTCCTGCCCGTGATAACTCTGCTTGTATGGTCAGGAGACCCGGACTCAAATTGTGTTGCTTCCTAAAAGTTAAATCAAGTATGTAATTAATAAATTAAAGTATTTTCTTTTTTTAAAAAATCATTTAAAACAAACATAGGTTTATGGTAATCTTTTAATAGGTCCCACAATTTGTATTTAATAGACTATGGATAAACATGTATTAAGCTAATAAATAACTATCTATTAAGAATGTTTAGGAGTGGAACTACCAACTTTTTGAATTCTATTTATTGAATTAATAGGATGCCACATGTCTGATTGGTGGTAATGGGCTGTGAGCTTTATTAGCAATTTCTTAGAAAATGCCACGTGTTTAGTTTTTTAGAAAAATGAGAAGGCCACATGTTTGAATGGTAGGGGGGGGGGGGGGAGGGTAGCCTGGTAATGGGCTTTATTAGCAATTTCTTAGAAAATGCCACATGTTTAGTTTTTTATAAAAATGAGAAGGCCACATGTTTGAATAGTAGGGGGGGTAGCCTGGTAGTGAGCTTTATTAGGAATTTCTCAAATTTTGTCACATGTTTAATTTTCCAGAAAATAAGAAGACCACTTGTTTGAATGGTGGTAGTAGATTGTGGGCTTTAACAACAACTTCTCAGAAAATGCCATGTGTCTAGATGTTCAGAAAAATGAGAATGCCACATGTCTGAATGATGGAGGCCGTAACTTGAAGACCTTCATTTAACATATATATATATATGTCACATCCAACTCTCGTCATGATCATCCCAGCAAGATCACATCAGCGCCCCACATGCAAATCACAACATGCATTTAGAACAATCTTTTGTACTTGTCATTGGGAGATGTTACCAATACACGGTTGGAATGTTCTATTGGGGCGCCAATGTCTAACTCCATCCTGGCCTTGTCCTAATTAACGTGGGTCGCTGATCGTTAAATCATACTACCAAATCTGCCCCTACTCTACTATTGTATTTCCACAAAATGGCGTCATAGTGGTCGCCGTTAGGTTAGTTATTTCTCTGTCCTTGTAAACCGGAAAAATATTGCCCTCTTAACCTCTCATCTTTGCCTAAAACCACTACAAACTGCACTCATCTTTCCACCCCTCTCATCTCAGCTCTCGTATTTCGAAGCAAATTATCCGATCACCCAGGAGCTCTCTATCTCTCTCTGCATTTTGGAAGGCTTTAATAAATTTGTTGCACGATTAGGGTTTCAGAAAAGTCGGATTGCCACCTCCATTCATCACCTTTAATGTCTCTTCTATGTATTAGATTCCATTCGCATAGACCTATTAATTCCAATGCTTATGAATAGATCATTCACCTCCTTCTTTAATGGTGTCCTTGAAACTATTGCTATGAACCTATCTTGTGGTCCAGGGAAAAAAGCACAGACAGCCAACAGCTTAATGGAGATCGGTCAAGATTTTGTTTCACGTCTTATTTGGAGATCTTTTTTATGGTTATTATGAAAGCGAGGCCTTGTCTGGAGCTCAATGGGCGTGCGGAGGGCGCGGCCGTGTACTCTCCAGAGATTGATGCTCTCTTCGGCTAATCTGGCTTTGTTACATTTGCAGAAACAGTTGCGCTGGAGATCACACAAGAAGCCAATCTCTCGGTCCATTCTGTGTGGTTTGATGCTTTTTACTTTAGGTTTAATTTCGCTTCTCACTGGACATTTTGCTACTGATCTCGACTGGTACTCTCAGCGTTTGATAATGACCGGTGCGCTGTACTTCAGACTGGTACGTTTCTTGAGCATTACACTCCATTACAACTTTGTCTTTGTTGTCGGGGGAGTGAATTGCAGTATTATTTCTGTCTTCATGCACGTGTGATTAAGTTGCGAGAATGTTTATATATTCTTAGAGGCACTGAACTTTGGTTGCCCTCCTTGGCTTTCAACGTAGTTGGTATTTTCCTTATCTTCTTCTATGCACATCAAGGTCAAGGTTACTTAGTCCAATTATGATTGATATCATACTTATTCAGGGTGATTGGAAGTTTTGTTTCATTGCTTTACTGGATTCCGATTTATTTATTTTCTTGCGTAGGTAAAACAAGTGAGTAATTGTAATACACGAAAATTTTGGAACATTCATAGTGGTTGGTATCCATAAGCAAATCGTTTTTTTTCATATCTCACTGGTCTGTTCCGTCTTCTAAGGTTTTTTTTGAGGGCTTCCTTGGATGTCCTTGAAACACTCTTATTTTTCTTAATTAGAAATGCATAGCATAGCCCCTGTATGTGAAGTTGTCTTCTTGTTCTTTTGTAGCATTTACCACTTAACAGATATATTATTTTTTGATAGCAAATAAAAGAAAATTTCTTTCAAATGAAGAGGAGTGCAAATGTACAATACCGTACCGTATAAGGCAATGAGCTAGCACCCAACTTCACAATGAAATGCATCTATAAAAACTAACATTTTCATATGAGTAATCACTTTACAACATCAAGACTCAGTCCAAGGATGTATCTCAAAAGCATGAATAAAAAATGGATCTATCCACCCCTCAAAAATCTGGTAGACACCAAAATCCAGTCAACAATCATTTTTCTAACTTTCATGTATGATCTATCTACGTTCCTTTTGCTATTGTTATTATCATCTATATTATTAATAACAATGTCACTATTCAATTTATTCCATTAAGTTCCATTTGCTGTTTGATATCTTTCATGAAGCCTTTCTCTCTTCTTTTCATTCATACCTCTAAATATTGTTCTCTTTATCCATTATTCTCATGAACATTGAGGCAATAAACAAGTACTTTCGATGTTTTGCTTGGGAAGGAAAAAAATGAGATTGGTTGAAAAGTTACATATTATAGATCACACACTAGATCTTTTATAATGAAAAGAATAGATAAAATACTCTACCGATTGCTGTTTGATATCTTTCATGAAGCCTTTCTCTCTTCTTTTCATTCATACCTCTAAATATTGTTCTCTTTATCCATTATTCTCATGAACATTGAGGCAATAAACAAGTACTTTCGATGTTTTGCTTGGGAAGGAAAAAAATGAGATTGGTTGAAAAGTTACATATTATAGATCACATGCTAGATCTTTTATAATGAAAAGAATAGATAAAATACTCTACCGAAGCTTTTATGTAAAAAATGAGTTAAATGGAGAAGTAAAAGAAATGGCAATATAATGTGCAATGGCATTATTTCCAAATGGAAACACGCTGTTTGGGGTTCTCAATAATAAGCAAATGTATTGTATTCATTTCCCATCTCATATATACCATTTTAGATGTTGTAGAAACACCTTATTATTTCATATCCCTGTACTTTTCCCCATTTTTCTTGAGATCTAAACTTGATTAAAATGGGTGCACTGTAATTCTTAGAATTAGTAAAATCTGTCAATGTAAAAAGCCAGAAGTTATAGTTTGAAAAAATATGTTTTTTTCCAAGCATGTAACTTGTGTATAAGAACCATATTTCCTCAAGTTCACCGTCTGATAGTTCTAGGTTCATGTTAGATCTCCCTCCTTGACAGATCAGTTCCCTGTATCTTGTGTTGATAAGAAAAGTTATGATCCCAACTTTGCTTGTTTAATTGAATTGTTATTCCTTATATAGCACTAAAGTCAAAAACTTTGCAGAAAGGGGGGCATTATGCACCAATCAATATATGGAAGTCAACATCTTCAAAGTTCTATTATGGATGTAGTAATAGAAGCTCTCATTTCACTTGTAAGTTGATTTCTTAATTTGTTTGGTTACTAATAAAGAAGTGAAATTTCTGTTCAAGCTCCCAGTAACCTCAGGTAGAATTGTGTCTAGTGAGCAGGCAACTGTTCCACCACTTCTTATTAAAAAAAAGCTATTCAAATGAGCTTTTGACATGTAATCTCTAAAAATTAAATTAAGGAAGACCCTGTTAATACTAAGTCATTATTGTGTACTCCTTCTGTTCAACTTTATTGGATGCTCTCTGCACTTATTGTGAAAATAGTCTTAGACAACCTTGTATGTAGTGTTTCTAACTTTCTATGTGTTTCTTTGGGTGTTAACCTACTTGTTTCATGCATCATTATGTTTCATGTCGTGTTATGAGAAACATAGAAAACATTATGGATGATTGTGATGGATAAGAATTCCTTAATTCATTTTGGACAACTAATAGGTGGGCTATAAGGAACTGGAGTGAATGGTCTGATAATTTTGGTCTTAGTCATTTCTTAGAGTTTTGGATTGTGAAAAAAATAAAAGAAGCAGAAAAGTTGGGCTTTATGGTTTAAGGTTATGTGACATGGGTAATACATGTGGTTAATGGTGTTAGTTTGTGTGAAAGAGAGAAGGCATGGAGAAAACCAAGAGACTTCAGATATGTTAGAGTTGATCAGTATGATCGAACCAACCTAGAAAATAAAATTTTTATTAAGTGAATGGACAAGATTGTCCTTACAAAAGAAATAAAGGTATAGTGTTGTACAAGACAGAACACTAATATACACACCTACTAGTTTACAATAAAGAAAGTAAAATTATAGAACTATCCTCCATCTTCTCTACACTCCCTCTCAAACTGATGCTGGGTAACAAGCATCAGTTTGTTCATAAGAAAATTATGTCGGGCTTTGGTCATAGCTTTGGTGAAGAGATCTACGAGCTGCAAGCCCAAGGAGACATGTGGGAGAGAGATGTGACCTGCAAGAAGAAGGCCGCGGATAAAGTGACAATCTACCTCAATATGTCTAGTATGGTCATGAAATGCTAGGTTGGATGCAATTTTGATAGAACTCATGTTGTCAGCAAACAAAGAGATGGCAAATGAGTGATCAATGTCCATATCATGAAGTAGAGCCTTGAGCCAAACTATTTCACTGCATACAGAGGACACTGCTCTATACTTTGTTTCAGTAGATGACTTGGAAACCGTTTGTTGTTTCTTGCATTTCCAAGAAATCAAAGAATCACCAAGAAAGATACACTAGCCAGTAGTAGAATGACGAGTGTTAGGGCAACCTGCCCAATCAGCATCTGCATAAGCTCGGAGCTAAGTAGAGGAAGAAGATGAGAAAAATAAGCCACGAGACATTATTCCCTTGATATAACGAATGATCTAGAGAACTGTTGAAAAATGGGGCTGACGTAGATCAGATACAAACTAACTCACAAGCTAGACAACATAAGAAATATCGGTCTAGTCATAGTCAGGTAGATAAGACCACCTACAAGCTGTCGATATAAAGCAGCATCAAGAAGGAGCTCACCCTCATCCATACTCAACTTACGGTTAAGTTCTAGAGGTGTATCCACTTGTTTGGAATTAGTTAAGTGAGCTAGTGCAACTAAATTAGAGGCATATTTTTGTTGGTTGGCAAAATAGCCTTGAGGACATCGCTGAATTTCAAGGCCAAGAAAATAGGTGACCAGCCCAAGATCTTTCATTTTGAAGGAGTTGCTGAGAAGGAGCTTCAAGTTATTAATACCGTTCACATCGTCTCTGGTGATAAGGATATCATCAACATATACCAGGAGGAGAGTCAACCATTGTGCTCGCTTGAGGGTAAAAAGAGAGTAATTTGAAGCACTTTGCTGAAAACCAGCCTCCAACACCACTGTATGGAAGCGGTCAAACCAAGCTTGTGGAGCTTGTTTAAGATCATACAATGATTTCTTTAGTTTACACACCAAAAGAGGATTATCACAGTATCTAGGAGGTGGTTTCATATAGACCGTCTCTTGTAAATGCCCATGAAGGAAATTCTTGACATCCATCTGATGAACTATCCATTGTCTAAGAGTAGTGATGGCCAAAAGTAAACGAACAATTGTCATTTCAGCCACTAGAACAAAAGTTTCATCATATATAATCCCATATTCTTGCTTGTAGCCTTGAGCAACCAAGTGGGCCTTATATCTGTTAAGAGTACCATCTAATTTGAGTTTCACTGAGTAAACCCATCGGCTACTAATGATGGAGGCATCTGGGGGAGGATAGACAAGTTCCTGGGTATCATTCTCCAATAAGTTCTGAACCTCTGTCCATGGCATCTTTCCAATGCTTAACTGGTATAGCTTGATTGTAAGACTTGGGAATGTTTGTGGAGGACAAAACATAAAAAATGAGCTATGACTAGAAAAGAAGCCATAATGGTCAGGTGGGCGAGAAATATGTGAAGATCGACACAAAGGAACAGGTGAAGGCAAGTCAACAAGATGAGAAGAGGAACTTACAGTAGTGATGGATAGAGGAGAAGAATGACCAGTCATTGGTGCTGGAGGTGGAGGCATAGTCAATGAGTGAGCTGGATGCTTCTTAAAATAAACCTAAAGTTGCTGAAGACTGAGAGGAGGAGGATCACCTACAGATCCAAAATGATGCAAAATAGAAAAGGATGGTGCAAGTAGTTTACTAATATATTCAAAGAAGGAAAGGTTCTCAGGAAAAATGACATTACAAGATATGCACAATCTACGGACTTTAGGATCATAACAGAGAAATCCCTTGTGTTCCATACTATATCCCATGAATGCACACATAGCTGATTGGGCTGTTAACTTTGTGCTTTCATGGGGAGGGAGATGGGAAAAGCAGACATAACCAAAGATACAAAGCATGGACAGATTTGGTGGACGATGAAACAAGGCCTGATAGGGAGAGGAATTTCCAAGGACAGAAGTGGGAAGAATATTAATGAGGTGTACAGTAGTGCAGATCGCCTCCACCCAAAAGGTAATGGGAACATGGGAGTCTTGTAATAAGGATCTCACTATACTAGCAATGTGATGATTCTTGCGCTCAGATACCCCATTTTGTTGAGGTGTACCTGGACAAGACCTCTGGGACTGAATGCCATGTTGTTTGAGATAGGTTTGAAACTCACCATACTCACCATCAAAGTACTCTCCCCCTGAATCTGACCTCAAGATGCTTATAGTACTTTTAAATTGGGTCATAACCATAGCATGAAAGTTCTTAAATGTGGAAAGATTTCTGATTTCTTTCAAAGAAATTAAACCCATGTGTATCTAGTACAGTCATCGATAAACAACATAAAATATCTGTGGCCCAAGCGTGAAATAATAGGAGACGACCAAACATCATTGTGAATAAGGTAAAAGGTGTAGAAGCATGTTCAGTAGAAGATGGAAAAGGCAAAACATGACTTTTACCTATGCCATAAGTACCACACATTATTACAAGAAGTAATAAACAACAAACAAGAGTCTGATGAAGCTTTCTTATTTTCAAATTCTAGGGCAAACAACCTCCCAAGCTTATGCCCCTTCCCCTTCAGCTCTCCAGTGTTCTGGTCCTGGATAACCATCACGAGTAAACAAAACATTATTGCCATCATTAACAAGTTGTCCAACAGAAATAAGACTAGTAGTCAACTTAGGCACAGAAAAGGTTTTGGGGAGATGTAAGGATGTAGACTCAAAAGTGGATAGAAATAAATCATTACAACTACATACAGGAAAATAATCACCATTAGTAGTAAAGTTCTTTAGTCTGTTATGGGCCTTTAGTTATTGGGCCTAAACCTGTTTTATTTTACTTCATTATGTCTAGGTGCCCCATCACTAATTAGGGGCATTCTAGTCTACTTCTGTAACTTCTTATTGTAAATATATATAATAGCTTCTAGGGCCGACTGAGATAGTTTGCTGCCCATTCTCAAACTTCTTCTCTTCTCTTCTCTTCTTCTTCCTCATCTGCTGCTGTACTTCAGCAAACATGGTATCAAAGCTCCACTTTCTGTTCTTTTTTCTTTTCTCTCAGTTCTGCTACTGTGAAGAAGCCCTAGGACTGATCGTAGACAACAGAAAGGTCTGTGTTTATGGTTTCTCTTGGCTATAGGGCCCAAGGGGAGTTTTTCCCAGAAGTTTATACCCTATCAGTGGTTCTGCAGCAGTTAGTAGCCATTCGGCTACTAGAGAGATCTGTGTAGAACAAATCTAGGTAGAAGGACTGAGTGGACAGTCCTAGTTGTTGTCTGGGAGATTGAACAGTTTGCAGAGGGTGGTCACAACCCAGGTTTGGCTTCCAGAAGTGGTGTTTTTTGACCTTCAAAACTGCTCTCAGCCCAGAGCTGGTTACAGAGAGTGCTTCAGTCCAGTTACAGAGGGTGTTATCAGCCTAGTAACAGCTCCAGTAAGTCTGAAATCTTGTTCCTCTTGTTGAGATTACAGCTGTGGTTACTGTAAGAGGAAGAATATGTCTTTAATATCAGGAGAAGTGACTTCTAAGGACAATAGGACTGGTGGGAGGTCTTCAAACTTGGAAAACACAAATTTGCATAACTTGCAGATCACCGGTGTGTTGTTAGATGAATACAACTTCAAAGAATGGTCAGTTGCAGCCAAACTTTTCATTACTTATCGGGAACTTATGGATTATTTAGATGGACAGAAGAAGGAACCTAAAGAGGTTGATGCTGATTACTCAATCTGGCGTAAGGAAAATGCTACTGTTATGTGCTGGCTGCTTGCCTCAATGACTCCAAGAGTGGCTAGGACTGTTCAGCACTTCCCTACTGCCTCAAAGATTTGGGAGGTGTCTAAAACCTATGGACACCGGAAGAACAATGCAAGAATTTATAGGCTAACCCAAGATATTGTTGCATTGAGACAAGGGATATGTTTGTTGCAACTTACCTTGCAACTTTAGAAGGACTATGGGAAGAACTTGACCACCACCTTGTACTTGATTGGGAAGATACAAGAGATAAGGAGAGACATGATAAACAAATTGAAGAAGGCAAAGCTTTTAAGTTCTTGGCTGGCCTAGACCCGATGTATAGGGCTATTCATAACAAGACCCAAGCCAACCAAACTGACCAACCCGGTCCGATCCAACCCAAGTCGGCCAGTTTTTCTTCAGCATTGGTCGGTTTCGGGTTACAAAAAAACATAAACCGATGGTTGTGAAAACCGAAACCGAACCGACTTAGATATATATTATATATATAATATATTTCAGATATATTATATATATATCTGATATATTTCAGTTTTAATATATATATATATATATTTCAGTTTTAATATATATTTTAGATATATATATATATATATATATATATATATTTGGGGAAAAATATATATATATATATATATCAGCTTTATTTCGGAAATATACATATTATATATAAAATTTCTGATATATAAAATTTCAGCTTTAATCCATCAAATCATTTTTAATTTCCAGGCATCCAGCCTTTGCTTCTTAGACTTGAATCCTTTACCGTTCGCATCGAGAGAATCATTCACAAAACCGACCCAAATCGACCCAAACCGACCCAAACCGGCTCAAACCGACTAGGTCGGTTTTGGTTTCATTTTTGGTTCCATCAAATCATTTTTAATTTCCAGGCATCCAGCCTTTGCTTCTTAGACTTGAATCCTTTACCGTTCGCACCGAGAGAATCATTCACAAAACCGACCCAAATTGACCTAAACCGACTAGGTCGGTTTTGGTTTCATTTCTAGGTAAACCGACCAAGTCGGGTCGGTTGGAAAAACACCAGTAAACCGACCCAACCCGACCTGTGAACAGCCCTACCGATGTATGAGAGCATAAGATCCAAAATCTTGGGAGGGGATGAAATTCTAGATTTACATCATGTTTACTATCTTGTAAGGAATGAAGAGGTTAGAAGGAAAGAGGTGCAAGTTGACACCCAAGTACAGCCTATTGAGCATTCAACCTTGATTTCTTCAACCTAAAAAGGGGGCAAGCGTTCAGACAAGAGGCATCTCAAGTGCTCTCACTGTGGAGGTGACATACATTTGAAAGAGACTTGTTGGATTCTTTATCCTCACCTGAAACCAACTGCATTAAGGAAAGACAAGAAGCCTCAGAAGAGTCAAACAACAAGTGGGAATGTTGTCATAAGTAACAATGGTGAATGCCCAAAGAACACACCTACAGTTGCACCTCCTCCTATGGGACAAACTACTAATTTCTGCACATTAGGGTCCTTTGATTTCATCGCTGATGAAGTAGAAATCCTTAGTTGAGCCATGGCTCGTCTAAGGAACAATTCCTCTGCCTCCACCTCTCTTGCCAGATCAAGTATTGTCTCTGCTCACAATGTGACTAGTCCTATAGTGTCTAATTGTTGGATTATTGACTCCGGTGCTACTAATCACATGAGACACATGTCTTCTTTATTTTCTTCTTATCATTTGATGTCTGGCCACGATAAAATGAGAGTTGCTGATGGTTCCCTCTCCACCACCTCTAGAAAAGGGGAGGTTGACCTAAACAAGGATCTCTCTTTTAAATATGTTCTACATGTTCCCAATCTTGCTTCTAACCTCTTATCTGTTTCTAAGCTTATCAAAAATTTAAACTGTAGCATAACATTTTTTCCTATTCACTGTATCTTTCAAGAAATATTGACGAAGAGAACGATTGGGAGCGGTCATGAGTTTGGAGGTCTCTATTATTTTGATGCAGACATCAGTTCAACCTTACAATCATCTGTTGTTAGTGGTTGGGATAATGAGGAGTCAGTATCTAGGTTACATTTGTGGCATGCTAGACTAGGTTATTTACCTTTTTCTTCAATGCAAGGATTGTTTCTTGAGTTGTTCAAGTGTGTTTCGAGTTAGAGTTTGGTTTGCGAAGTGCATCAGTTGTCAAAACAATGTAGAACTCTTTATCCAATTTCTATTAATGAAATTCAAGCTCCGTTTGATTTAGTTCATTCTGATGTATGGGGCCCTTCACCTCTTATCTCTATAGATGGGTTTCATTACTTTATTAGTTTTATTGATCACTATTCACAATGCACATGGATCTACTTGTTAAAAGGGTGTGATGAAATACCACGGATAACCATGGCATTTTGTAAAATGATTGAAACTCAGTTTGGCAAGAAAATTAAGCAATTCTGTTCAGATAATGCTGCTGAATATTTTGAAAGCTCCTTGATCTGTTCATAGAGGATGTAGGCATGTTACATCAGTCATCTTGTGCTAGTACCCCTCAATAGAATGGGGTTGCTGAGCGCAAAAATAAACATTTATTGGAGACAGCTTGAGCCTTACTATTTCAGCACAAGGTTCCCAAGCACTATTGGTCTCAAGCAGTCCTTACAACATCGTATCTGATAAATTGAATGACATCTAGGGTGTTGGGTATGAGAATTCCTTTCTCAGTCCTTTGTTCTAACCTTCTAGATTTCCCTCTTCCTCTTAGAGTCTTTGGCTGTGTGTGTTTCGTTCATGTCAAGGATCCTAAGAAGACTAAGTTGGATCCTAGGGCTATAAAAGGGGCCTTTCTAGGGTGCTCTACCACACAAAAAGGTTACAAGTGCTATGATCCAGTTACTAAGAAAAAATATGTCACCAAGGATGTGGTGTTTTTCGAGTCTCAGTCCTATTTCCAGTCCTCCAGGAATCCTCTTTAGGGGGAGACTAGTAGGATGGAAGATGATTCTTCTTCTTCCTCCTTCTTTATGCCTCTTTCAGCCTCGGGTCTTCCATATTCTCCTCCTGATCCTCCTAGTTTTAGCTGCCCAGGTGAATCTAGTGAGACTCCCACTGAACTTGTTATTGCTCTTGACTACCCAGGTGAATCTAGTGGGACTCCCGTTGAACCCGTTACTACTCCAGATGTTGAGGATGCGACTGATAACACTAATAGGCAGCAAAAAGATATGAGAATTCCCTACAGAAGAAAAAAAGATCCTCCAACTTATGGCAACAACCAATCGGACTTGGACCAATTTGTTTCATTGGTTCCAAGTAATCCTATCAACTCATACTTCTGATTTGGATCTTCCCATTGCTCTTCATAAGCCTACTCGCTCTTGTACTACCTGACTCCCCATTGCTGAATACGTTTCTTATTCATGCTTATCTCCTTGTTATTATTCCTTTTTGTCTGCTCTTTCTTCTATTCATGTTCCTGCTAGGTACTTAGAGGCAGTATCTGACCCAAGATAGAGGGAGGCTATGAATGAGGAAATGAAAGCCTTAATGAAGGCTAGGACTTGGGAATTAGTGGATCTACCAGAAGGGAAGAGCATTGTGGGATGTAAGTGGGTGTTCACTGTAAAGCATAAGGAGGATGGGTCCATTGAAAGATATAAGGCCAAGCTAGTGGTGAAAGGGTTTACTCATTAGCTGCAAATTTCTCATGGGAGCTACATCAGTTGGATGTGAAGAACGCTTTCTTGAATAGTGATCTACATGAGGAGGTATTCATGAATCCTCCACCTGGTTATGATTTTGATGGGAAGGTATGTAGGCTAAGGAAAGCATTATATGGACTTAAACAATCCCCTTGAGCTTGGTTTGAAAGGCTTTGTGGGGCCATGAAGAAAGTGGGATACACTCAGAGTGGTGCAAATCATACCTTGTTCATAAGGAAATAGGATAGCGGGCTTACAACACTTATAGTCTATGTGGATGATATGGTGATTACAGGAGATGATCTAGAAGAGATAAAAAGATTAAATGAGTTCTTGGCATCTAAATTTGAGATCAAAGATTTAGGCCATCTGAGGTACTTTCTTGGAATTGAAGTTGCAAGGTCACAAGAGGGCATTTATATATGTTAAATGAAGTATGTCCTTGATCTTCTAGAGGCAACAGTTATGATGGGGAGTAGACCAGCAGATACTCCAATAGAGCAGAATCATTATTTCCAGGAATCGATTGGAGAGGATGTTATGTCCCAGAAACTCACACACAGTTCTCAGACCCACAGCAGAGTTCACACAACTAGAACATCAACAAAAGAAACTGGTATTCATAAGAAACATTTAACAGTTGGTCGGTTCTTCGAGAGACCGCCGGCTTTCCCAATCACTCACAATATTCTTCACTCAAAGAAAAAGCATACCACCCCTCATCCCCCAAAGCCCCTTCTTATACTCTTCTGATAGCATAATTGACTCCCTCTATAAATGCCCAACTGGCCTAGTTATAAATGCCCAAAAACTCTTCTTATTCATAACTGATATAGCTATAAATGCCCCAAGACTCTTCCTATTCCCTTTTGACCTCCTCCATAAATGCCCCATGTCTAATCATCTCCCCCTTATGCTGCCTTTTCTTTCTCCTAGCATACGTAAGGTTAGCTAGGGGCCTATCATTACCCGCCGCCCAAAGTCTAACCTTGTCCTCAATGTTAAAATGAGGAAATTGGTCTCGAAGCAAGTCAAAAGGCTCCCAAGAACCTTCAAAATCAGGCAGGCCCAGCCAATGAATAAGCACTTCCAAACTAGTAGCTCCAGGCATAGTGGATGGACGCACACCGCGCACTGATATGTCCCTGCACAGGCCAAGCAGCAGCATCGCCCAATGCACAGATGGTGTGTCTGCTTTGTCACCTCTTGAAGCATGTCTATTTCCTCCAGCTTCGCGTTTCCAACCTTCAGCCTCTCCATGATCCTCCACAGCCATCCTGTCCCCTCCTTGCATGGTGTGCACTGCCCACAACTTTCATGCTTGTAGAAGTAAGAGAGCCTAGCAATTGCATCCACAATATCAATTGACTTGTCCATCACAATTACAACAGCTGTCCCTACACCCGTTTGGACAGCCTTGAGTGCATCATAATCCATCAACACGTCATCACATATGTGCTTTGGAATCAGTGGAACAGAAGAACCCCCTGGTATCACAGCAAGCAAATTATCCCATCCCCCTCTAACTCCTCCACAGTGCCTCTCTATCAGCTCCTTCAATGGAATACTCATCTCCTCTTCAATTGTACAAGGCTTATTCACGTGGCCTGAGACACAGAATAGCTTTGTCCCAGAATTGTTCTTCTTGCCAAAACTAGCAAACCATTCAGGATCACGCCTTAAAATGGTGGGGGAAGCAGCCACAGTGTCAACATTTGTAACAGTTGTTGGACATCCATATAGCCCTGCATTAGCTGGAAAAGGAGGCTTCAACCTTGGTTTTCCTTGTTTTCCTTCAAGGCTTTCCAACAATGCCGTCTCTTCTCCACAAATGTAAGCACCAGCCCCATAGTGGATATGAACATCAAAATCATACCCAGATCCACATGCTTTTTTTCCCAAAAGTCCAGCTTGATAAGCTTCCCTCCTTGCCTTCTCAAGGTTTTTCCGCTCATTTACATACTATCCCCTTATGTAGATATAAGCAGCAGTGGTCCGCATACCAACCCCTGCAATCAGGCAATTCTCAAGTAGTTTATGTGGGTCATGGCGCATAATTTCTCTGTCCTTACATGTTCCTGACTCACTCTCATCAGCATTGACAACAAGATAAGAAGGACGGCCATTAGATACTTGTGGCATGAAAGACCACTTCAGGCCAGATGGAAAACCAGCTCCACCATGGCCTCGAAGACCAGATTTCTTCATTTCATTGACAATCCAATCAGAGCCCTTAAGTACCAAGTCTTTAGTTCTATACCAGTCACCCCGCTTCATGACACCTTTCAGGAAAGGGTCGTGCAACCCATTAACAAATGCTTCTTCAAGGACTGATTCCGGCAGGTCACGTAAGGGAGCGGAGAGCACCTCGAATTGGCGACGATATTCCTTAACAGTAGAAGACTGATGTAATGAGAAGAGCTGCTCCTGTAAATTACCCTCCTGAGTCGATTGAAAACGTTCAAGGAGGAGCTCTTTGAATTCTGTCCAACCACGAAAAGGTTGCCGACCATCTTCCCAGTAATACCACGCCAATGCATCACCCTCTAAACAGACAATTGCAGCTCGCAGACGCTCCGCCGGAAGCAAGCCATTAATCTCAAAATAGCGCTCCGCACGAAAAAGCCAACCGTCTGGATTTTCCCCATCAAAAATAGGTAGCTCCAACTTCCGAGGAAGTGAATCAGAAGTATGTTCCGGGATTGACACTGAAGGAGACGTCGGGAAAGCTGCACTCTTCCCTTTGTCAGCCGCACGACTTGATGCGGCTACAGGAGGAGCAATGTCCGTTGTAGACAAAGGAGCTGGCAAGGTCTGTTGTTGAAGCAATGGATCAAAACGTCTTACCAAGTCTTGAACGCCTCCTTCCAAGGATGTGATCTTCGAAAGTCCAGCTGTTATCTCATCGGGTAAGCCATCCACTTCAGAATGCAGAGAAGTCAAGCGTTCTTCGAAACCCTTCACCTGCGATGCCACTTCCTTAGCTGTCACCATGGCTGAGGAAAGACGAGCTCTGATACCACTGTTATGTCCCAGAAACTCACACACAGTTCTCAGACCCACAACAGAGTTCACACAACTAGAACATCAACAAAAGAAACTGGTATTCATAAGAAACATTTAACAGTTGGTCGGTTCTTCGAGAGACCGCTGACTCTCCCAATCACTCACAGTATTCTTCACTCAAAGAAAAGCATACCACCCCTCATCCCCTAAAGCCCCTTCTTATACTCTTCTGATAGCATAACTGACTCCCTCTATAAATGCCCAACTGGCCTAGTTATAAATGCCCAAAAACTCTTCTTATTCATAACTGATATAGCTATAAATGCCCCAAGACTCTTCCTATTCCCTTCTGACCTCCTCCATAAATGCCCCATGTCTAATCATCTCCCCCTTATGCTGCCTTTTCTTTCTCCTAGCATACGTAAGGTTAATTGGGGGCCTATCAGAGGACTACCTTGATAAAGAAAGATACCAAAAGCTGGTGGGAAAATTGATATATCTATCTCTTACTCAACCTGATGTAGCTTATGCAGTACATGTTGTCAGCTAGTTTATGCACTCTCCAAAGATTCCTCATATGAAAGCAATGGAAAGGATCCTCAGGTATTTGAAGGCATGTTCGGGAAAAGGAATTTTGTTTAAAAAGCACAATAAAATTGGAATTGAGGTGTTTACTAATGCAGAATGGGCTGGATTAGTTGGAGATGGGAAGTCTACCTCTGGATATTGTACATTTGTTGGGGGAATTTGGTTACTTGGCGAAGTAAAAAGCAAAATGTGGTTGCAAGATCTAGTGCAGAAGCTGAATATTGGGCTATGGCACATGGTGTTGCAGAACTGTTGTGGCTTAGGACTCTCCTTGGTGAACTCGGGGTGAAGGTTGATGGGTCCTCTCTGTAGAGAAGATGGGCCGAATGGCCCATAGGCTGTTTATCCTTTCTTACTGTCTATGTTCCTTTCTGTAATGGGCCTTATTCTGGGCCCATCCTTCCTATGTTATGTTCTTTGTAATTTCTTGCCCAACTAAGGGCCCCCTTGTAATTATTCAAATTTAACATAATAAAATAGTGTTAGGGTGTTAGAGTGAGAGTATGTTCGAAACTCTCATACTCTAAACCCTCATTGCCACACTCTCAAGGTTTGTTTTTCTTCTTGGTATCAGAGCAGGCCTGAACTTGGCTTAGACTCTCATGTGGGTGTACTCCAGCCGACTGCATGAGAGTGTTCTAGGGCTGGAAGCTTCAGCTCATGTTGCCTGTTTCTTGGAGGTCATTGGAAGGTGCCCAAGACTCAAATCTCTTGGAGAAGTGGTTCAGTGACCAGGAAGAATTAGAGAAAAAAAGGGGGAACTGTTCGGTTTCTGATTTGAAGCTTAAATATTGTAAGTTGTGCTCAGATTTCTGAGTTATTTTTTTTTCTGTTTTTTGGACTGTTGAATTGTCCGAAATTTCCTTGAAAACTGTTCAACTATTCGGCTGTTTTTTTAATCTGGTTTAACCCATAGATTTCTGGGTTGTTTTCACTCCTTTTTGGGACTGTCAAGCTACCGAAACATCATTGGATTCAGTTGCGAATTGTTGCTTCTATTTGGCTGTTTTTGGGGCTTGTACAGACTATTCCTGAGGCTTTTTCTCACCTTTGACAGTGGGGTCTTCTCTACTGCCCACACTGTGTTTGTAAAAAGACCTCTTCATCAATACGGATTGGTATTTACTCTCTTTGGGTATTTTTTGGTGATTACCTAGAAGTCCCTGATTAGAAAAGGAACTTCGATTGGGTGCACATTGCTTAGAAGTTTTCTGATTACTTCTTGAAAGCCGAACCAAGCTGTTTTTAGTGTTTCGTGTAGATGACAAGGTGCTGCTTCAGACTTGGTTCTTACAGCTTCCGGGTGTGGTTTGGCCTTGTGTATTGCTGTCTTGAGGTTGGTTGAACTCAGTCCTAGGTCATCCTCATTCAGTACACTTGTAGAAGTCGTTTGAAATCCTATTTGAAGTGTTTACATGATGGACTCCTCAGAGATTGAAAACAAGAATGTTGCTGAATATGGACAGGTTCAGGGGACTCTAGTTGATTCTTTATTGACTGTGACCACAGTTAAACTAGATGGAACTAATTATCTAGCATGGTCACAATTGGTAAAGATTTATATATGTAGTAGAGGAAAGTGGGGGTTTATTTCCAGGAGCAAGAAGGCTCCCCCAGAAGATGATCCATCATATGAGAAGTGGATGCAAGAAAATTACACTGTCATTGGGTGGCTTGTGAACTCAATGCAGCCACAAATTAGCCAACACTACCTATGGATGAATTCAACAAAGGAAATCTGGGACAGTGTTGCAGAAACCTATTCCCAAAAACTAAATGTGGCTAGAGACTATAAATTGAGAAGTGATGTGAAGAATTTAAGTCAAGGGGAGAAACCTTTAGCTGTATACTTCTCAACTCTGAAGTCTCTGTGGCAAGAAATTGACCTAATAGAACTTGTAACTTGAGACACCACCAATGATGCAGAGACCTACAGAAAACTGGTTTAAAGGAACAGGGTGTTTGAGTTCTTAACCGAACTAAACCCAGAATATGATATCGCAAAACAAAATATTCTATCCAAGGAGAGTGTTTCATTGTCACAAGCATATGCATTGGTGAGCAGTGAAGAGAGCAGAAGGGCTGTCCAAGTTCAAGGGGCTGGTATTAGTGAACACTTTGCGAATATGGGGGTTAAACCCAAAGGGGTTGCTTGGACTTCTAGTGGCTCTGGGAAGAAAGAAGTTGTATGTGAGTACTGCAAGAAGCCAAAGCACACCAAAGACAAGTGCTGGAAATTACATCCTGATCTTGTTCCCATTCGGTTTCAGAAAAAACATGATAGTAAAAGGACAGGGAGTGCAAATGTGGCTGCTGGTCCAGATAGTGATAAGTACTATACTGAAGAGATGTCTGCTTGTGCACAGTTGGCAGCCATGAAAGCAGAATATGAAAAGTTTGGGAAGATGATCAGTCATCTAGAGGGTGTGA
Source organism: Nelumbo nucifera (assembly GCF_055504915.1). Classification (NCBI taxonomy): domain Eukaryota; kingdom Viridiplantae; phylum Streptophyta; class Magnoliopsida; order Proteales; family Nelumbonaceae; genus Nelumbo; species Nelumbo nucifera. The sequence continues at coordinate 29,265,064 of NC_142654.1, forward strand.
CTTCTTCTTCCAACCCTTTAGGAAATTCAGCTTCTTCTGCATTTGCTCATTCAGGTATAAGGGCTTCTACCAATCATGCAACCACTTCAGGTAATCTTAAGATCCCTTGGATTATTGACTCAGGTGCTTTTGATCATATGACCAACCTTTCTACCTTGTTTGTTTCATATGATTTGCTTTATGGACGTGATAAAATCACTTTAGCCAATGGTTCACTTGCCCCTATTTTTGGCAAGGGAACCATCAAGGCTACAAATTCCTTGTTCCTACCTTCTGCCCTTCATGTACCTAGACTAAATACAAATTTGTTGTCTGTAAGTAGTTTAACTAAGTCATTAAACTGTTGTGTAACTTTCTTTCCTTCCTATTGTGTTTTTCAGGATCTGGAGTCTCAGAAGGTGATTGGGAGTGGCCATGAGGCGAACGGAATATACCTGCTTGATACTTTCGGACAATGCCCTGATCATCCTGGGAATGTTGCTTTTGGGTCTGTTTCTTCAGAGTCTATTAGTCGGATTATGTTGTGTCATCGTTGTTTGGGTCATCTGTCTTTTTCTGCCTTGAGTCATCTATTCCCTGAACTGTTTAAGAGAATTAGTTTGTCCAGTCTTCATTGTGAGTCTTGTGAATTATCAAAGCATTGTAGAAACAATTATCCTTTGAACAATAAAAGATCTTCTTTTCCTTTTAATATTGTGCACTCTGATGTGTGGGGGCTTTACCACTTACCCTCTATGGGTGGCTACAAATATTTTATCTTGTTTATTGATGACTTTTCTCGGTTCACTTGGATATTCCTGATGAAATCCCATGATGAAGTTCCAAGATTTGTAAGACAATTTCATGAATTTGTTCTAACCCAATTTGATACCAGGATTAAAATTTTCAGATCTGACAATGCAAAAGAATATTTTGAGAAGAACTTATCCTGCTATCTCTCTGACATGGGGGTTATTCATCAATGCTCCTGTGTTAGGACCCCAAAACAGAATGGAGTTGCTGAAAGGAAAAATAGGCATATTGTTGAAGTTGCAAGAAGTATCCTATTTGCCTCACATGTTCCTACAAGGTTTTGGGGTGATGCTGTTCTCACTGCTACCTACCTTATAAACCGTATGCCATCCAGGGTTTTAGGGTTTAAGTCTCCCTTCAATCTCCTTGATCCGGACAAGGACCTTTTCTCTATTCCTCTTCGTGTCTTTGGCTGCACCTGTTATGTACATGTTCCAAGTGTCCAAAGGCATAATTTTGAACCAAAAGCCCACAAGTGTATCTTCCTTGGTTATTCCCCCACACAGAAGGGTTACTGTTGTTTTGATCTAAAGACTGGCACTCGGTATGTCTCAATGGATGTCACCTTTGATGAGCTTTCTCCCTTTTATGGTTCCTCTCCGGAAGGACATTGTCCACAGGGGGAGGATTTGTCATAGGTGTTTGCTCTTCCTTTTCCTGTCCCAGTTGAGTCTTTTGATGAGTCTGCTTCTCCTTCAAATGAATCAAGGGCGGATTAGTCGTTCCATTCTCCCTGTTCCAGTGTTCTTCCTTCTTTACCTCCTCGCCCTATCCTCAATCCCAAGGTGTATCAAAGGCAAAGATCCAGAAATGAGCAGGTTGTTTCCCCTACATCACATGAGCCTCATACACTTCCAATCACAGATAAGACAACAGGTACTGTTTCAGCACCCTTGTAGCCATCCTTCCCTGACCTTGATATTCCCATTGCTGTTAGAAAAGGAAAACGGAAGTGCACTGCACGCTGCATTTCCAAACACCTTTCTTACAGGTTGATTTCACCTTCATACTTTGCCTATCTCTTTTCTGTTGCCTCTAACCCTATTCCTAGGTCTGTGTCAGAAGCTTTTAATATTCTAGAATGGAGGGATGCTATGAGATCTGAAATTGATGCCCTACACAAGAATGACACATGGGAAGTGGTTGATTTTTTTGAAGGGAAGGATCCAGTTGGTTGCAAGTGGGTCTTTACTATCAAATATCGAGCTAATGGCACCATCGAAAGGTACAAGGCCAGGCTGGTTGCAAAAGGCTATACACAGACATATGGGATTGATTATCTGGAGACCTTTGCACCTGTTGCCAAGATGACATCTGTGAGGGTTCTTCTATCTTTAGCTGCTCACTTTGACTGGCCCCTTTATCAATTGGATGTGAAGAATGCATTTCTGAATGGTGAATTACATGAGGAGGTTTATATGTCTCTTCCTCCAGGGATGTATGGAACAAATATGAAAGGAAAGGTATGCAAGTTGAAGAAATCTCTTTATGGACTAAAACAGTCCCTTAGAGCATGGTTTGAGAGATTTAGAACAACACTTGTTAACTTTGGCTATGTGCAGACACAGTCTGATCATACTCTTTTTGTGAAGAGTAGTGGACCTCTGGCAGTATACCTCATTGTGTATGTAGATGATATAGTAGTGACTGGTAATGATGTTTCAGGAATTCATGATCTCAAATCTTTCCTCCATACAAAGTTTGAGATTAAAGATTTGGGGGAATTGAGATACTTCCTTGGCATAGAAGTTGCTCGATCCAAGGATGAGATTCTTATCTCCCAAAGGAAGTATGTTCTTGACTTGCTCTCTGAAACTGGGAAGATGGGTGCTAGACCAGTTGCTACTCCTATTGATATGAGTCATAAACTCTCTGCCTCAGATGGTACATTGTTAGAAGACAAAGGAGTCTTCCAAAGACTTATTGGGAAACTTCTGTACCTATGCATGACTCGGCCAGATATTGCATATGTTGTCAGTTGCATTAGCCAATTCATGCATGCTCCTCGAGGCACTCATATGGCAGCAACAGAGCGAATCCTGTGTTATTTGAAGGGCTCCCCTGGAAAGGGAATTCTGTTTGTCAAGCATGGTCATATGAAACTTGAAGCCTACACCGATGCTGACTGGGTCGGAAACATTAATGACAGAAGATCTACTTCTGGGTATTGTAGCTTGGTGGCTGGTAATGTTGTTTCTTGGAGAAGCAAGAAACAATCGGTTGTTGCTCGGTCTTCAGCAGAAGCAGAATACAGGGCCATGGCACATGGAGTTTCTGAACTATTATGGCTAAAATCATTGATGGAGGAACTTGGGGTTGAGCATGACAAACCAATGATGTTGTATTGTGATAATCAGGCTACCATCAACATTGCTCACAACCCAGTGCAACATGATAGAACTAAGCATATTGAAGTCGATCGACACTTCATTAGAGAAAGGGTCTTTTCGGGTGAAGTATGTCTTCCTTTCATCACATCTGAAAGACAGTTGGTAGATTTTCTCACCAAAGGCATTCCCAAGGCAAAACTTCAGCATGATACTAGCAAGCTTGGCATGATTGACATCTATGCTTAGCTTGAGGGGGAGTGTAGAGAAGATGGGCCGAATGGCCCATAGGCTGTTTATCCTTTCTTACTGTCTATGTTCCTTTCTGTAATGGGCCTTATTCTGGGCCCATCCTTCCTATGTTATGTTCTTTGTAATTTCTTGCCCAACTAAGGGCCCCCCTTGTAATTATTCAAATTTATCATAATAAAATAGTGTTGGGGTGTTAGAGTGAGAGTATGTTCGAAATTCTCATACTCTAAACCCTCATTGCCACACTCTCAAGGTCTGCTTTTCTTCTCTCTCAAGCTGTATTGTGACAACAAGGCTGCCATCAACATTGCAAATAACCCAGTTCAACATGATAGGACTAAGCATATTGATTGATCAACACTTTGTAAGAGAGAGAATTGCCTCGGGTGAACTTTGCTTTACTTATACTCCCTATGAGATGCAGGTTTCTGATGTTTTGACAATAGGACTATCTTCGGTGAAGTTCCTAGACTTACTTGGCAAGCTAAACATGACTGACATCCATGCTTAGCTTGAGGGGGAGTGTTGGTTTGAGTGGTTAAATGTTGGTGGGCTTAGTTTATCTTTTATGTTTAAGTTCTATAGTCTGTTATGGGCCTAAACCTGTTTTATTTTACTTCATTATGTCTAGGTGTCCCATCACTAATCAGGGGCATTCTACTCTATTTCTGTAACTTCTTATTGTAAATATATATAATAGCTTCTAGGGCTGGCTGAGATAGTTTGCCGCCCATTCTCAAACTTCTTCTCTTCTCTTCTCTTCTTCTTCATCTTCTGCTGCTGTACTTTCAGCAAACAAATTCCTTTTCTTTAATTGGGAGGTGGGGTGGGAGAAGTGTAAATGCGGCATTGATTATTTCATGTCTTGTCATTGAGTAAAATAGCAAAAAGCCCTTCTTTAAACTGATTTCTTCTTAGATTCCATGATTATTCTTATCATATTATAACCAGGGTGGGTTGAAGCAGTAAGAAATGATTTAGTAGCTTGTAATTTAAAAATTGGCATTTAAACCAAATGGAATGGCAAAACAGGAATCATGCAGCCAAATATATAACTATATCTATATCTATCTATCTATCTTTCTATTTATATATATATGCATATATTTATATGTATTTATATGTATTTATATGTATATTGATAACTGAGGGTGGGCCATGGTGTAACAGTTGGGTTGCTCCATTGTGACCTGGGTGATCAGGGTTCACAGCCTCTCTGTATGTACAGGGGTAAGGCTGAATACATCTGTCCCTCCCCAGATCCCGTCATTGGTGGGAGCCTCGTGCATTGGGCTGCCCATTTTTTATATGTATATTGATAACTGAAATATTTCATTAAAAATAGAACCACCACATTTCTCACCAAGGTGAGCGGCAGGCCTGAAGTATAAAGCTAGCTCCTAGCATCATGGAACCTAAAAACAATAGAGAAAAGAAAAAGCAGTTACAGATTACAACCCGGCCTCTTACAGCCCCTCTTCATTAAGAAGAAGATGGGAAGAATTACAACAGGAGTGATAAGAAACCACCCCAAAAAGCAAATTCAAACACCCGCAGCATACAACCTTATAAAGAAAATATCCTCAACCTCCAAAATGAAGAAGAAAAACAAACGAGATTGAAATCAAGAAGAACAAACAGCCCCTCCTGTCGATGCCCCTTTCTTCTTCCAAAGTTGTCCTCTGTTTTCTTCAACTTCTCTAAAAACCTTTGTAGCAAATTCCTCAACCCCGCCGGCGCTAAAACAAATCCCTAATAATTTGCTTACCTCTACCTCCATGTTAACCACCTATTCTAAATCTAACTCACTTTGCACAACATGAGTTTCATCCATGATCACCTCCTTTTCTTTAAGGGGTTCAGTCAAGACCTCCTCACCTCTTCTTGCTATTTCTTCTATAGGATTTTTTCTACATTTTCTGGTTCCCATTGCTTGACTTGAAAGATCTTTTGCACCCCCTCCAACATCAAATCTTTCTTTCACTGACTCCTCTTGTTAAAAGGAGAAACAGAAACCACTTGACCCTCACCAACAAGCTTAATCTCTTTCGAGCCACCTCCTTGACCATGCTTGAGATCACTTAATCTTTCACTTTCTTCCTTAAGTAAACCCTTTTGAACTTGTTGGAAGGGCCAGCACTACAAACACCTTTTAACCGAGAAAAGATCTTCATAACTTGAACCAACTGGCCATTTTTTGGGCCTTTCATCTTTTATGGACAAACCAAAGCTTTAACTTTGCCCGCTTTCGAATCCTCAACCTTGGCACTCTTCACCCTTCTGCTTCTCAATTCATAGCCCAACCTTCGAACATATATTTCAAAAAACTCTCTTGATTCCCTCAATTTTGAATCTGAAGCCTCAACCTTAGTCTGAAGAGTCTCCACCATGTCCTCACCACTGACTTCACGCCATTTGACACTTCAGATGAGAAAACCTGATAAACCCCATTCTCAACTGACGAACCAGATGTAACATCTCCTTGTCCCTTCTTCATCCAAACTCCTACCTTTTGGGAATCACCAACTCCACCCTCAGATGATAAACACTTTATTAGGGAGAGGGTTAAGATGGGAGACATTTGGATCCCTTACATTATTTCTACAAATCAATTGGCTAATGTTCTCACAAAAGGTGTAGGCGCTCTCCAAGACATTGATCTTTGTAACAAATTGGAAACATAGTTGTCAAGTGATGCCTAATTGCCTTGACACCCTTGGAGGCTCACCTCGCCTAATCGTCAAGCAGTTTTGTACATTGTGTTATAAAATAATTTTATATTCTTAAATTTTTTGAGATTATAATTATAAAATAGACATTATTAAACTAAATATTCATTTTTTGTGTTTATATACTAATCTCTTTCTATTATTTTATTCTTTGCTAGGGTTTAATCAACACAAACATTGCTAAATGTTGTATTTAACCCTCAAAGACTTCAAAACCTGAACCAATAAGTAAGGAAGAACTTAAAATTTTGTCTAAACAACATATTATTCTTCTTCAACTTCTTTTCTTCTTTTCCTATAAAATATAGGGGTTCAGCCCCCATATTTTTTTGAATATTCTTTTCGTTCTTCTTTTTCTTATGAATATGTTGATTTTCTATATTTTAACATGAACGTTATACTTATGAAAATTATGGATAATTATCAAGGAAACATGGTTATGGAACCTGGGGAACTACCCTAGGATATATATGCATGTTTTTTACTTGAAAAAATAATCGCCTGGGTGACAAAGCACTCCCCTATCACCTAGGGCCTTGGTGCCTTGAAAACTATGTTCTCTATTACCAAGTTTATGATTGGGATGAATGGGGGTATTGGCTAGTTTACACCCTAGCTTACTAGTATCCTGGAGAAGATCAAGGACATACTTTGGGAGATGAAGATGCCCTTCTTGGTTGGCAACCTCAATCCCAAGGAAGTATATTTTAGGGGACCAAAATATTTCATCTCAAACTGCGTGGCTAGAAAAATTTTTAATCTTTATGTTTCTTCAACTTAGTCACCTCTGATAACAATGTCATTGACATATACAATGAGAACAACCAATCTCTTATCTTCCCTCTTCACAAACATGGTGTGATCTCACTGATACTGTCTAAACCCCATCTATTGAACAGCTTTGTTGAAGCGGCCAAACAAAGCCGTTGGTGACTGTTTCAATCCATACAAGGACTTCCTCAAATAGTACACTTTCCCTTCACTTCCAATTTCACAGAATCCTAATGGTTAAACCATATATACCTCCTCCTCCTCGAAGTCGCTATTTAAAAAAGGCATTCTTCACATCAAGTTGATGAAGTTGCCACCCTAAATTCGTAGATAGAGATAACAAAACTCTTATTGAGTTCATCTTTTCCATAGGTGCAAAGGTCTCGATGTAGTCAACCCCATTAATTTGAGTAAAACATTTTCCAACCAGCCGGACCTTGTAACATTCAATTGAACCATTTTCTCCATTCTTCACAGAGAAAACCCACTTGCAACTAAGGCCTTTGCAAAGGCTCCGAAGTCTCTTTTCCATAGGTGCAAAGGCTCCGAAGTCTCTTTCTTGTGTAGGGCACTTATCTCCTCTTGCATAGAATTAGACCACTCAAGGGATGCCAAGGCCTTTGCAAGGGTTTTATGAATAGAGACACTATAAATGGCTAAAATAAAAGCATGGTAAGAGGGGGACAAGGAATCAAGAGAGGCAAAAAGTGAAATTAGGATTAGGGGGAGAACAATACCTGTCTAAGGGATAGGTGGTAAGTGATTTTCCTCCAGGGAGCTCATTGGTTCAGGTGGAGCACTTTCAAGTTCCTCCACACCTTTAGGCACATACTGGACCTTTTGGTGCTGCTGATCACAAATAAAGGTCTACATCGGATTAGATGCTGGAAACAACAAAGGATGGTGAACAAATTTCCTCTGCTCTCCTAACTACCACATGTCTCCCCCTAAGGAGGGTCAAGAAAGAAAGACTGAGACTCAAAGAAGGTGACATCCAAGGAAACATAGTACTTGGAAGAGATGAGGTTATAACACTTGTACCCCTTTTGAGAAGAAGGGCACCCTAGGAAGACACAAGGAATGGATTTTGGATCAAGTTTACCTTTGGATGGAGATAGGTCATGAACAAAGCATTTACATCCAAAAATCCAAAGGGGAATAGAAAAAAAAAGAAAACCAAGGAAAGAGGGGCTGGCATGGAGCCTTGTGCTGAAGAATTTTTCTAGGCGTATGATTAATTAGGTATGCTGCTGTAAGGACGACATCACCCCAGAACTTCTCTGGAACATGCATTTGTAACATCAAACCATAGGTAGCTTCAAGCAAGTGCCTACTTTTCTAGTTAGCTACACCATTCTATTGTGGTGTCCGAGGACATGAGCTATGATGAAGCATGCCATTTTTAACCATGAACCAGTTTAGCCCTCTTTCAAAGTATTCCTTTACATTATCTGATTGGAGAATCTGAATAATAGCATGGAAATATGTATACATCATATGATGAAAGTCTTTAATTACTTGAGGCACTTCACCAAAACATAACAAATAGATCCAAGTACAGTGAGAATAGTCATTGATATTTGATAAAGTTTATAAAATAACAATAGCCCCCTTAAAATAACACAGTAGCAGGGCCCCACACATTTGAATGCACAATTTGAAAAGGAAATTTTAAATGCTTAGTTTTTACTAGGAAGGACACTTACACGCACTTAAACAAAAAAAAAGGAAAAAGACACTTTAAAGCTTCAAAAGATATATGGTCCAAACGAAAATGCCACAAATAAATTGACTCTTAATAGAACAATTAGAAAGACTCGTAAAGACTACAAAAGAAGAATCCCTTAATTTGATAGCAATTTCCAAAATGTAGAGGCCATCAAACACACAACGTTCACCAGTTGTCCTCCCCAAAGTCAAATCTTGAAAGATACAAGAAGTAGGAGAGAAGGTTACTTTACAATTCAAAGACCATGTTAAACTAATAATAGAGAGAAGACTAATGGGTAAATTTGGAACATGTAGAAAATGGGTCAACACAAGCTTGAAAGGAAGTGAAATAGTTCCTTGCCAAGCAATGGAAGAGAAGGATCCATTTGCCGGTCTCACCTTATCCCTTCCTAACAAAAACTGATAAGAGGAAAACATATTGGGCTTACTGATCATGTGATTAGAAGCCCTAGAGTCAATGACCTAGGAATTCCTAGTAGCAAAAGTAGCATGAAAAGTAGTAGCCTAATTACCTGAGTTAGTCGCAAAAGAGGTGGAGGGATTAGAGGAATTTCCCTTAAGTTGGCAAAGTGCCTTACCAAATTGTTCAAGAAGGGAGGTGATATGATCATCCTTTGGGCCAAAGCTTTGAATAGGTACCATAGTGGATGGAGAGGTCTGCTCCTCTTGACTAGGTGTGCTGGTCACAACATTGGTTGGACTACTAATCCTTTGTAGGGTTGCAACTTGGGCGGGCCCAACCCAAGCCTAGACTGACTCAACCTACAATTTTACATGGCCTGGGCTTAAATTTTTGGTCCTCGGGGTGGGCTTGGGCCCAAAAGTTTGGGCTAGGCTTGGGCCTAACACTTAGGAAACCCGAGCCTGGCCAACCCAAGCTCGACCCGATTATATACATCTATATGTGCATATGTTGACTCATTTGCATGCATACATGCATATATGTATTTTTTTAATAAACTATACATATATGCATACATGCATAAATATACACACATGTGTATCAATTTTTAGTGTGGGCTAATTGACTAACCGGAGCTCGGCCCAAGCTCGAGCCCAACCCGAGTGCATCAAATTTTAGTGTGGACTGGGTTTGGGCTGAATAGTTCAGGCTTGACCTCAGGCTGGGTCTAGGTTCAGGCTTTAGGCCTAATTCCTAAGGTTGGGCTTGGGTTGAGCTAAAACCCGGCCTAGCTCGCCCAACTTGCACCCCTACTCCTTTGTTGGTTTCCATATTTGTTTTGTTGGAAGTTTTTGGCTTCCCAACAAAGTCCCAAAAGTGTTCCTTGGTGTATCTCCTCCTACCACAGTGAGTACACCAAAGTTTATCATTATCTATTTCTTTAAATTTCTTAGTCTTCTTGAAATAATCACCCTTTTAAACTTTTAGAAGCCAAGGCAATTTTCTCCCTCTCACCAATATTCATAGCTTGCCTCCTAGACTCCTCTGGCTCTGGCTGAACTGGGGCATAGGCTTCCTGGAGAATAAGGCAAATCCTTACTCCCCAGTCTTTGAACTCTGATTAGTTCATAGATAGGGTTGAGCCAGCTAAGAAGGTATACACCCTTCATTGAGACAGTAATCTCCTATAACTTTAGCATTCTTTGCATCCTTCCAGGCAATGGTTTGGTGGTAATCCAACTCCTTCCACATGGTAGTGAGTGTGGCATAATAGGTGGATAAACGTTTATCCCCTTGTTTACAAGTGGCAGACTCAATTCGTAACTGGTAAACCCTAGCATGGTGCCTTTGCTCAGAGTATGTAGCTTTAGCATGATCCCACACCTCCTCAGCCATTTCAGTCCACATAAAGTTCTTTCTAATTGAAGGATGAATGGATGAGAGAAGCCAAGTCATTGCCATACAATTCTATTGATCCCACTTATCACATGGATGGGACCCTTCTCTTTTGGTTTAGCAACATTACCTGTCAAATAACCAGTCTTCCCTCTGTTACTAAGAAACAATTTGACACCCTTAGCCCAGTCAAGGTAGTTAAGGCCTTCAAGAGGGACAGTTGGAATGGAGGCAAACATATTATCCACCTGATTTAATATCCCAGGCTGAGATCCTGTGACAGGTAAAATAGCTGAGTCTTCAGTAGCCATTTACACCTTTTAGCAAACATTTAAACTGCAAACACCACCAGCCGACCCCACTACAAGTTCCTTAGACTCCAAGAAATTGCCAACACTGGTTACAGTCCTGGAAACATTATAAACACAAAAGACCTTGCCTCCAGCACACAACATCTTGGCCAAGAGACCCAAACAGGAAACAGAGAGAGGTCTTAACTGAACCTCTTTGCATCTACTCCTTGCTCACAGCAATGAGTCCTCTTGGTACAACAACCAAGAAGGAAGAAAAAAGGAAGAACCCTACCTCTCGATCAGTCCAGAAACAAGTACCACAACTTCTTGAAGATGATATCAGTCAAGGAAGAAGAAGAGGGGAGAAGAAGTTGAGAGGGCCTAGTCAGTTCGATCAGGAATGTGGCTCTGATACCATGTTTTCTGAGTATAAAGTTTAAGAGAAAAGAGAGGAAGTGAGACATGGAAAAGGCTCCAATAGAAAAGTGGGTGGCGGCCCCTTCTATTGATATCAAAAGGCAGAACTTAAAAAGGGGCAAAAAGACAGAAACTCCCTTAAAACAAAAAACATTTATTTATATTTTTTTGATCAATAACTGAACCAATTCATTAGATGATTAAGAAAAACAAAGGTACAACAAGAAACAAAGAAAAAAGGGTGAGGGATAAGCTCTCTTAGCCCTCCCCACCAAGAGCCAACTTACAATAGAGCCCAAAATAATGTATCCCTTCCCACCCCTTGTTTAGCAAGTACATCAGTAAAGGAGTTGGCACTTCGCTTTACCCATTAAAGTCTCACTTCCATATTGTGTCAAATCTAAATCTTCTTTTTTCATTAATATAACTCCAGAAACCATTTTCTCCTTGTTGGTGCCAATAGATTACTAGCTTGGAGTCATCCTCAACAATTATCTTTCTAATATTTAGCTTCTTTGCCCTTTGTGCTCCTTCCAAGACAGCCATAATCTCTGCTCTGAGTGAATCACCTGTACCTATTGGCCCAGAGAATAATGCAACAACTTTTCCTTTTTCATTTCTGAATACACCTCCAATACCTGAAAGACCCAGATTACCCTCGCTACTTCCATCGAAATTCAGCTTAATGAAGCCTTCCACTGGCGGGAACCAAAGAGGCTCGAGAACATCCTTAGCAGGAGCTGAATCAGCCACATCTTTCCAATTTCCAAGCAGCGCATCTGTAGATATGCCTTCAAACAGCTCCAAAGATTTTACCCACTGCAACACTCTGATGGAAATAACTTCAATTAAAGCTTCTCTACTTCTCTCTTTTTCAGAAAAATATCCTCAAGTTCCTTTCTTCCCAAATTGTCCAGCAAACAACTGCTCTAGTACACCTCCAAAGTATCCAACCCCTCTTCTTTGGCTACCTAATAGCTGAAAAAAAACAAACTTTGTGTATCCAGCGGGGTAGTCCACTTACGACCAAACAGAGAGAGAAACCAATCCCAAATGTACAAGACAAAGGGGCAGGAGATTAATAAGTGATAGCATATCTCACCATTAGCCTTACAAAGAATGCACCAGTGTGGGGATAAGAACCAATTAGGTCTTTTTCTTTGAAGTAGATCGCAAGAGTTGACCCTTTCCCAAAAGACCTCCCAACAAAAAGCTGCAATCCTAGGAGGAATAGGGTTACCCCAAACTTCCTTGACAGGGAAAGGTTGCCCATGATTTGCAGAGAGTTGAACTAGACTCTTAAAAAAGGAGTCACAGATAAAGGAGCCTGAGGGAGAAGGGGCCCAACAAAAAAAATTATAAACTACCAGAAAAGGACCACAAAAAACATTTATTCTGTCAATGTTTTTCACAAAATGTTCTCTCCCCAACCCTGGTACACCCCACAAAAGATTCTTTCTTGTGATCCTGGAAGTGTTGACTTATATGCAGCATAGCCTTTCTCAAAATACAATGCTACCATGAAGTTTGATCTAGGCCATCAAAAAGAACACAAAGAAAGAATAGATTTGCAATCCACTCAAGCACCCTTTCAAGTTCAGCAGACTTGAGAAAAAAATCTTTTTCTTTTTTGTTTTTTAAGAAATCTTCTGCAATTGTTTCTTTCCCATATTGATCATCACCCTGTAACTATCCTTGGGAATATCCAACAGTATACTAATATTGTCTTGATTAATTATTTTCAATTCTCCATCAAAGTACAATGTTGGACAAGAACAGACCTGCAAATCCATTCAAGCACCTTTTCAAGTTCAGCAACTTTTGAGAAAAAATATATATTTTTTGCTTTTTAAGAAACCTTCTGGACTTGTTGCTTTTCCCATATTGACTATCACCCTGTAGCTACACTTGGGAATATTCAACAATATACTGACGATGCCTTTATTGATTATTTTCATTTGGCCATCAAAGCACAACGTTGGACCCTAACACCACTTGCAGTTTGAAGTGACTGAGACCATGTGTTAGTAGGATCTATCATCTGAGTCTACTTTGAGTTTTTGACTTTTTCATGGAAAATGTTGGTTGTGCAGGATATCTATGATATTAAAACATAAGAATGATAAGTTTGAATAATAATTTGTTTAGTTTATGGCAAGAGAATGACAATATCTAGATGTTATTGACTATCGGATTGCTCATGTATTTTTATTTGCTTGTGCAGGATATCTATGATATTAAACCCAAACATAAGATTGATGAGTTAGAATAGTAATTGTTTAGCTTCTACAAGAGACTGAAAATATCTAGATGTTATTGACTATCACACTGCTCATGTATTTCTATTGCTTTTCTCAAATGTAGATGCTGTACATGAGCAGTTTTCTGATCGCTATTTGCTTATTGCAACAAGTGGAGGGTTAAACCAACAAAGAACAGGGGTAATCATACATGTCTTGTGTAGGATATGTTGAAATTTTCATCTGATCACTAGATAAAAATAATTTTATTCTCATATGTATGAATAGATTTGTTTGATGCTAGATTTAGGAAAAATGAACAAACAGTGCCCCTACAGAACCATTATGGGACTATGAAATGCCTAGGGATATTGTTTTTTCTAATTAATCAAGTCCTTTTCTGTTTTGGATTTGTGTTTCTAGTTCAGGGACTTGTTATTGCAGTTGGAGAATCTATTTTTACATTTTCACATTAGACATTATGCATTATTGCCTTTTCCACAGAAATGTAGTCGTTGACTCCTGCTTCAGATTGCACTAACTTTTTGTAACTACAATCTTCTAATATCAATAATTTTGGTTCTTAACTTCATTCTTCATAAGTGTTTATGTTATTTTACTTTTGAAATTAATGTGAAATTTGTGTTGGTGGCTTTGTTTCTGACTGGTACACGTAGAAGTCAGCTAAAGTTTGACCTATGCTATGCATGTTTTGCACAGATGGTAAGACGGTTAATATTAACTTGTGTAGATTTTGGGCTAAGCACCCAATAGACTGCAGAACTCCAAATGGTGAATTCATGCCACTTATATGTTGGTAAATGAATAATGTTGGAATTTATTTGTTGTTGACAATTTGAATGCTTTGAGTGATGCTTATTCTTAGTCTCTTTATATTTAGCATTAAAATGTTAATTATATGGTTCGTGTAAGTCTGGTGATTATAGTGCGCACCATTTAGAAAAATATAAAGTTAATTTCTTATGTACTACAATTTTCTTCTTTGCCTTACTCTTATAACCTATTTTCATAATCAGATAAGTGATGCTGTGGTCGTTGCACGTATTCTGAATGCTACACTAGTTATACCACAGTTGGATCATCATTCGTTATGGAAAGATGATAGGTAAGTTCAACTTCTGCAGCTTTATCCAGGTCATATTACTTCAAGGCATCACCTAGGTAACAAGGTACCCTTAGTTGAGCACCTTGCATAAATGCCATAGCTTATATAAAAAATGTGCCTACCTAGGTGACAAAATCACAAAGGAGGTGCCTTACTGTAATAGGAGTTTTTTGAGAGAAGATAACAGATTTCATTAATAAGAAAGGGAGGGATGCATACGAGGAGATGTACAAGGCCTTGCCAACCAAAAACAAAAACAAAAGCCCACAAATTACTTGGCATTGTATTTGCATTATACAAACATTCTCTTCCCTGCCCAGATTTTGCTAAATAATCTGCCACTTGATTTAACTCTCTGGGAATCCGTCCAAAGCTACATTGCAAGCATGAGGACATCTCACAAATTTCTAACAAAAGAGAGCTTCCAGGAACCAGAGGCATGTCCACGCCTTATTGTAACAATATTACTATCGCTGGCTACTTGTTACAATGTGTGTTAATGCATCCTATCATATGTTATGTATATTGTTGGTGCTTTATTTAAAGATTTTGTTACTAGAATGCGGGTTCAAGTCTGAGAGCGGCCACTTTGTGCTAAAAAAATGCTGAGGTTAGGTCTGTATCCAGTTCACCCCTCCCAACATCCCAGATAGCTGGGATCAACATTGGGTAATGAAAGCATATAAGATCCAAGGGTTTGGAAGAGAAAAAGAAAGAAAAAAGAGAAGGATAAAGAGTTTTCTTCTTTTTTTTGGTGGTTTCTCTCTCTTAACATAAATAGAAAGGGATCTGACCCTCGTTCTTTTCTCCTTTGCTACTCTTAATTTTTTTATTAGCACAAAGTTAAAGCTTTCTTTAGTTGCTAATTTTCTTTTAACATGCAGTTGATCTTTTTAAATACTTATAATTGTGTTTGAAATATTAAAATTAATTGATTTAAAATGCTATTTCCTTTTAGATATGATGTTTTATGATCTTTTGCTATGTTGCCTAGAATTGCCTAGATGCCTTGACAACTATGCTACTATCTATGATTTGTTCAACTATTCAGGTTGCTCTTTACTATTAGCTTATGAGGGATGCCCCAATGACATGCAGTGACTTCGAGAGTGTTTTTGATGTTGACTGGTTCATCTCTTTTCTCGCAAAGGATGTCACCATTGTTAAGAGAGTCCCTGACAAAGTAATGAGGTCAATGGAAAAACCTCCATATACAATGCGCGTTCCAAGGAAGTCGACTACTCAGTATTATCTGGAAATGGTTCTGCCAATACTTAAGAGAAGGCGTGTAAGAAACCAACATAACTAATTTGGTGATTATATTCTATATTCATGCTCTATTCACAATGTGCTTTTCAAAATATACTGTAAACCATTTTGTAGAGTTCTTTGAAATGTAATGCCTCTTAGAAGTCTTGGTTTTGTATATAGTTTCATTCCATGGTTCATGAAAAAACTCGGGGAAAATTATGGTTTTGCCCCTTTTCTCTTTATTTCTTTTTTTGTTTTTTGTTTTTTGATTTCCCTATTTTACTTTTGAATTTTTGAATTTTCAGTGATACAAAACCAAAACATGCCTTTCCCCCTTTTTCCCCATTTTTTTATATTTATTTTTAGGATTGGAGTACTATCATACCAACTTAATTCTGCAGTTTGGACCTTTCTTTGATATGAAATCATCAAAATTACCAACATTTTCATTGGTATGTTGTCTAAATCTATTATCTGGTATGCTCATTTATTTTTTTTCAGAATCAATTCTCAGGTGTATTCTTTTAACTAGTTACAATTAAAAAACATTTAACCTATGCATTCACTAAACCAGTTATAATTGATTGGGATTGTGGTTCCATTATGCTTTCTACATCAATATTTGTTTCCAGTCTTATCTTCATTGTTTAATGTTGGAGGATATCTACTTATCAGAAAAAAAAGAAGAAGAAAAAGAAAAATGCTGGAGAATATCTGTTCGAAGTTTCTAACATGCCAGACACTTGTTAACATGACACTCATGTCCACACATATTGGAAACATGACCTGTGAAACATGCACATTTGTACCTCAACTTCTATCTAAAATAAGATGTAGGTAAAGGTGTTTTAATTCCCCTCAGGCTACATTTATTCTTTTCTTAAATTTGGTAAAATTCAAAGTGCCCAATACATGTATGCATACACATAGTTGTGTCCATTTTTCTGGGCCCTGAGGGCTTGCTGCATTGTCTGTGTCTACATATCATCACTTAGAAGATTTGGCATACTAGCTGCTTGGAAGCTTCTCAAGTTATCAGCTTTTAGTTAAAATTATGATTATGATCTCTGATCTTTCTGGATTATTAGAGCATGATGAAAAAATTTTCAGCAATTCTCTTACTGCTTTGTGTTGGGACTTTCTTCCATAGCAAGTGAGTAAGCCAATTAACACTTGAAATGTTTTGCAGGTTGTTCAATTAACAAAATTTGATTACAGGCTTGCAAATAACCTTGATGATGAACTACAAAAGTTGCGTTGCCGGGTGAATTATCATGCATTGAGATTTACAGAACCTATACAGGAACTTGGTCAAAAACTGGTGATGAGAATGCGGAAGTTGGCCAACCGTTTCATTGCAGTCCACTTGAGGTATCTATTTGCTTGGAGACTTGGGAACTGGATTAATTAGGTGACTTCTTTCATAAAGTTGAATGGCACTTTTCATGAATTTCTATGTGTTTTTGAACTTCGGAAAATGGTATTGCTTACCTAACCTGATTTCTACTTTTTATTTTCGCAAGTTTAAACCATAATAGTCTACTGGAGATAAGACAGACTATTTTTTAAAGGTCCATTGAATAAATATTTTATTCCCTTCCCCCATCTCAATTTTCCTCAAGGGGTTTGTGAATTTTTTGCGTTCATGACTTGTACCCTAATTACTTATGTTGAGAATGTAATGTATTTGAGATTAAGGGTATTATTGTCTTTTCAATTATATTTCTATTTGGTCGCCTATTTAGAGGTATTATTGTAATTCTGATCTAAAGTATGAATGGATGTTTTTGGGTAGCGAACAATAACTCACCCATTCCATTCAAAGGAACCTCTCTCTTCTCTCTCTCTATTCTTTTCTCCTTCTGTCTTTTCACATTTGCTACTTGGTATTAGAGCTTCTAAGACCAAGGCCCTTCTACCACTGTTTGTAACTTGCAGAGGGACTTGCTGATGTTAGAGTGCCACTGGGTGACGTCAGCAGTCCATACAGTTGGCAGCACCTTTGAGTGATTCTGTTGAAGGTTGGTTTGCCTTCTTTTTAGAAGAATTTTGGTATATTTTTCTTAACCATTGGAGGATCAAGGATGTTTCAGTATTTTTCTGAATTTTTTGGAGAAAGATTGTTGAAAAATCCAGATTTGTTTTATAGGATTTTTTTGCTTGATTAGGGCTTTTTCAATACATGAAACCTGCAGTGCTGGGGTTGTTTTCTATTTCTAGATCCACAGGAAGTGGTTTCATACTTTTCTGAGCCCTAGATAATATTTTGGAGCATTTTTTCTAATCCTATTTTGTCACCAACTGGTTTTTTTGCCCCTGTTTGTTGCTAATCTGAGTGTAAACCCATTTGTTTTGGGTTGTTGGATTGCAAAGGAGTATTTGGGGTGTTATTCAGTTGGTGAGAGGTAACTAGCAGTTGATTGTATGAGATGGAGCCTTCTAAGGACACCCAGGTACCTTCCAGTGTCTTTCCTGGAAGCATTGATACTTTCAGTAACCAGATAACTACAATCAAATTGGATGGGATAAACTTTTTGGAGTGGTCCCAATCAGTCAAGCTTACCATTGGAGGTAGAGACAAGCTTGGATTCCTCTCAAGGACATACAAGTCAGTGACATAGCCTTGAACCCTTTAAAACCTAAATTCACAAGTAAGAAATAACTTGAAGATTTTATCCTATTGACACACAAGAACAATCAATAGGACCTTTTCTTCATCATGATCTTCTTCTTCCTAGGACTAAAACAAGGGCTCAGCTTTGTATGCTTTTTTTTCTTTCTTATTTTTCTTTTCATAAATATGTTGATTTACTATATTTTGATATGGGGTTTATACTTATTTGTGAGGATTATGGTAATTATTAGTTAAAAGATTACTGCTTATTATTGTGAAATCTAAGGAACTGCTCTAGGATTTATATTTTTTTAATAAAAAAAACTCATCACCTAGGCATTTGCCTAGTTGTTGCCTAAGTGACCAGGTGATAAGGTGCTCCCTTATTGTCTAGCTTTGCCTTGCCGCCTTGAAAACTACGGATAAGGAAGTAAAGCCAAAGCTTGAAGACCCCAACTTTTCTAAGTTGGAGCAAGAGAATCTTATAATGATGTCCTGGCTTGTGTGTTCTATGCAGCAACCACACATTACTCATGATGTAATATTCTTAGTCATGTGTCGCAAGGGCATTTTAGTCTTTTTATGTATTTATTTTTTAGTTGCCCTACAATACACACACACACACATATATATATCAAAGACGGTGTTGCTAGCCTGATATTTCGGCTCTCTCACATTTTTTCTTCTTTTCTCTCTTCTTTCTCTTATTCATTAATATGGTATCAGAGCAAGACAATGTGCTCTAGAATATCTTTTCTTCTGATCATGGTCTTTTTTTTCCTTTTTTGGACTGAGAATGGAAAGAACAACCTTGGCCTAGGTCTGAGAATTCCATGTCCGCTTCCCACCTCTTTCTATCTTGGATGAAACATCAAGAATCATACTAGAAACCTGTGGATGGTTGGTTTGAAGTGATTTAAGAGGTCGGTGCTTTCTTTTATTGTATATTACATTTTTTTTTTGGATTGGAAACCTACAAAAGCCTACTTGGATTGAACAGGGACAAGTTCTGTACCACCCGTAACCTTAATTCTTGGTAGTTGTTGAGATTGGGCTGATAACATTTGTTTTAAGGAGGCAGATGGAGGATTTATTGCTTAAGGAGGAAATAAGTTGGAGACAGAAATCTAGGTGTAAATGGTTAAAGGAGGGGGGCAAAAACACTAGATATTTTCATTCAATGGCAAATGGTAGAAGAAAGAAGAACTCCATCTCAAAATTGGAAGTAGGAGGAGCAGTCGTATCCCACCCGGTAGAAATAGCAGAGGCTTTTGTAAATCATTTCAAATCTATTTTTAGAAGACCCTTAAATGAAAGGATTTGGTTAGAGAGTTTGGAATGGCCAACTCTAAGTGCAGAAAACAGAGAGTGGTTAGAAAAGTGATTTGAGATGGAGAAGGCAAATGAGAGTCTGGAGAGCTTTAGGAAATCCAAGAAGAAGGGAGCGGTTTGCAAACTGGACCTAGAGAAAGCTTATGACATGGTTGACTGGTCTTTCTTGTTGGAGGTGTTGAAAGGTTTTGGATTTGGAGATAGTTGGTGTAAATGGATTTGGGGCTGTGTTAGGAGTTGCCAATATTCTATCTTGGTGAATGGAGCTGTGGTGGACTTCTTCCTCGCATCGAGAGGAATAAGACAAGGAGACCCACTATCCCCTTTTCTTTTTACTTTGATTGCAGGTGTCCTTGGGAGATTGATCCATAGAGCGGACTCGAGGAATTTAATAAAAGGATGGAGAGTGGGAAGGGAGGAGGTACTACTTACACATCTGCAGTTTGCAGATGACACAATCTTGTTTTGTGAAGGTGGGGACATAAATTGGATCCGGAATTTAAAATTGGCAATACAACTCTTTGAGCAGATGTCTAATCTCAAGGTGAACTTTGACAAGAGCAGTATAGTGGGTGTGAATTTGAAGGAGAGGGAGCTAAGTGAATATGTAGGTGTATTAGGTTGTGCAATCTCAGACTGGCCTTTGACTTACTTAGGCCTCCCCTTAGGAGATAATCCTAAGAAGGAATGCTTTTGGAACCCGGTATTGGAGAGATTTGAAAAAAGGCTTTCTTCTTGGAGGAAGAATCATCTTTCCTTAGGGGGGAGAATCACTTTGATTAGGTCTACCCTTGCTAACCTACCTGTTTACTTCCTGTCAGTATTTAAGATCCCCACAAAAGTTTCTAACACTTTGGAAAAATTAATGAGGGATTTCTTGTGGGAACCAGGTGAGGAAAAGGACCATAGGGTGCATTGGGAGGTGGTAACTAGATGCAAAAAGCTAGGAGGCCTTGGGATTGGGAATATCAAGGAAAGGAACATGGCATTGTTGGGGAAATGGTTATGGAGGTTTCCATTGGAAAGAGATGGATTGTGGACAAAGATTGTGGCTAGCATATATGGGATGGAAGACAATGGTTGGGAACTTGGAATTATGGCAAGGGCGACAACTGCCCCTCCTTGGAAAGCCATTCATGATTTGCTTCCAGTTTTCTCCCCTTGGATCAGGTATGGTCTTATCTCTGGTAATAGAATAAAATTTTGGCAACACCATTGGATTGGGGATTCACCCTTGGTGGACCAATTTCCCTCTTTGTATGCTCTGTCAGATTTGAAACATGAACCCATCTCAACCTTCTTAAGCCCTTTTGTTTCTTCTTCTAGTTTTGGGTGGAACCTAGGCTTAAGAAGGGCAATTAGGGATACATACTTGGGATGCATGATGTCTCTGTTAATCATCCTTGAAAATGTCTTCTTGGACCCTAATAAGGACACCAGATTTTGGACCCCTTCCTCCTCAGGTACTTTCTCCTATGCTTCGTTTTTTGAAACATTAACTCAGCCTTCTATTCCTGTTAGGTTGTCCTTTCTGGTTAAAGAATTTGGAGTAAGCCCATTCCTCCTCGGGTTTTTTGTTGGAAAACTTTCCTGGAAAGAATTAACACAAATGATCTACTTCAGAAAAAGAGACCCAATTCTTGTTTACTTCCTAATAGATGTACTCTCTGTAAAGTTGATGGGGAAATTGGTTACCACCTCATGGTTACTTGCTCGGTCGCTAAAACAGTATGGGAGTGGGCTTTGTCCCTCTTTGGGTGTATTTGGACTCCCCTTGGGAGTGTTCAAAGCTTGTTCTCTTCTTCATTTTTTAGATGGCCGAAGAAAAGAGGGAAGATTATGTGGAGAAGCATTAGGGCAGCAGTATGTTGGTCCCTATGGGAAGAAAGAAACTCCCGAATCTTTTCAAATAAGGAAAGAACCCTGGAAGATTTATAAGATACAATTCTTGTAAGGGTAGTCCTCTGGCTGAAAACTATGGAGCTGTTCTTAGGCTATTCCGTGGATGATTTGGTAAAAAATTGGAAAGAGATAGCTACCTCTACCCTATGTAAGAGGACTCGTAGCCCTTCTTTGACCCTTCCTCCCTCTGGGTTCATAAAACTGAAGTTTGATGGTAGTTGCTTAAGGAGTCCAGGGCCTTCTGGGATTGGGGGAGTGTTCTGAAGGGATGAGAGATCCATCATATGGATGGCTGAACCCTGCAGGAAGGTAGGGCGAAATTTCAAAAATTTCTTTACTCCCATCCGGGAATCCTATTCCCAATTTAGAAAACTGCATCGTAAGATGACACAGCTTACGATGAGGCAGGATCAGCAGATAGTTCTTCACCAAGAACTTGTGATTCTTCAGCAAGAATTGAATGGGGTAGTGAGCACAACTTCAAAATTGTTTCTTCTAGCAAGAAACAATATCAAGATCAAATCCAAGAACTGGAGATCGAACAAGGTAGGGCGGCAAGAGCAGAAAGAAAAAGAACTAAAGGCAAGATCAATCTAAGTGAGTTGTCTTCTCTCTGTGTCATGTCTGGTGTCTTTTCCATGTCCGCCCTGCTCTCTATTTATAACCTTAAAGAGACAACCTCCTAATCTGATTAGGAGTCTTCTGATCCAAATCTTTATTTGGATATGAACTCTTTAAGTGATAAGGCTAATCCCTTATCTTATCTGCAGTTAAAGATCAACTTATTCCTAATCAAATTAGGAGTTTCCTGATCCAAATCTTTATTTGGATCTGGACTCTTTAAGTGGATAAGACTTATCCTCTTATCCTTATCTGCTGATCCAAACCTATATCCGCCCCTATTTAATTAATCCAATTAACCCAGTTTGAAATGGGATTTTAGGCTCATTAAGCTTTCAGGCTCACTTCCTTTTAATGCTGGCTAGCTTGGTTCTCTTTGTATGGCGTGGGACCCTAACATTGATTTACACATCAACCACATGGGTTCAACCTACCCTTTGTTACAAGGCCTGGCTGAATTCATTGTTGAATACAGTGAACCCCTGAGTCCATCACCATGGGCTCTTAATGGGCCCAACATTTACACTAAATGTTCCTTGGGTCCAGTCATCTTATGAAGGCCTAAGGACTGTGGGCAGATGCAAGATTAGCCCATCAGGTATAACCCTCAATGGTCTTACACTTAACCTCTTAGCCCTTAATGATCAAACACTACCCGACAAGAGAGAACCTCTCTCTCGGCTGCAAGGTATTGTACTGCACTCTACTCACATGGATCCCGGGAATTAAAACCTTTTGCAAACATTTTGAAACCATAATATATATAAGTATATCTCTATATAAATATATTTTGCAAAACCAAATTTCAAACACTTTTGAAATCCACTATTGGCAGTTTAGATTTCCATCAGAGAGAGTGCATTTTCCCGATCATTCGCTTTGTCTGACAAAGGGGTTGATCCTGTCACTATGATCACCCACTCAGATGATATCTCGGACTGTCCCAACATACCCAAGTTTTGAACCCTCTAAGGATCTCACTGATTGACACATCAAAGACAACCCAATCCGACACCTAGTGCAATATCATAATTGAGTCTAGGGGTCAGGTGTAACATTCTAGTTTTGCCCATCTATCTCCAAGGTCTAGGGCAATACTGGAATTTTGGTCCGGTTCAGGGTTTCAAGAAAACTCACACTGCATGTACCTCAAGTCTCACCCTGGCGGCTGAGACAAGCCACCCCAACCAACTTGGCGACACGTTAGTGTCAGGCTTGGTAGGATAAATCTCCCCAGATCTATCCAACGACTGTGAAGATTCTAAACTAACACGAGTCTCATATGTGTCCAGTTTAAGGGTATTACATACCACAATAACATGAATCAAATATGTACTTTATTCATTTACAATAAATGTCATAATGTATATTATGCTAATTGGAGCTAAGAGAATACACTGTCTAACAGCTCCCACTTGCACTTAGGTCCAATCGGGTACAAGCCGGAGTCCCAGACTTTCCACGTGTTTCTCAAACACTTTCTGTGTTAGTGGCTTAGTCAATGGGTCTACCACATTCTCCACTGATGCTACATTTTAATATCAATCTCCCGTAGATCCAGTGTTATCATACAACAGTGGAATGGGTGATGTACTTAATTCCAAATTCTAGAATGAACACCTTCATTCATTAGGCAACCTCACTTACGGCAATGTGCTCGGCTTGGGTTGTGGACTATTTTTCTTACTACACAGGACCCCATTGTAAAGATGTAACCAAATGTAGATATTCTGCCATTTGGATCTGACTAGCGGTCGGTATCAATATACCCGACGATCTGTAGTGAACTACCATCGAATACCAGACAAAACTCCTTTTGTCCTTCGAAGGCATTTTAGTATGTGTTTCACAGCGGTCCAATGGTCTTGTCCTGGGTTAGACTGGAATCTACTTACCACACTCACGGCCTAAGCTATGTCTGGCCGAGTGCACAACATGGCATACATGATGCTCCCTACGACAGAAGCATAGGGAACTTCTTTCATGCCCTCGGTCTCTTCAGGTGTCTTGGGAACATACCTTTGGAGAGAGTGACTCAATTTCTGAAAGGATCATTTCCTTTCTTGGAGTTCTCCGTATTGTATCTCTTGACTATCTTGTCAATGTAAGTAGATTGGGATAATCCTATTATCCACTTCGATCTATCTCTATAAGTCTCAAGATATAAGAGGCTCTTCCAAGATCTTTCATGGAGAATTGCTGCGAAAGCCATACTTTCAACGTAATTAACATTCCTACATCATTTCCAATGAGAAGAATGTCATCTACATATAGAACCAAGAACGTAACCTTATCTCCACTGGTCTTCCTATAAACACAGGGCTCATCCAGATTCTGCTCAAAGTCAAACTGTTTGACAGTAGAGTCAAACCAGATGTTCCAACTCCTAGAAGTTTGCTTAAGTCCATATATGGATCAATTAAGTTTACATACCATGTTTTCCTGACCTGCAACTATAAAACCTTGCGGTTGCTGCATATAGATATCTTCAGTAAGATCTCCATTCAGGAACGTGGTTTTGACATCCATTTGCCAAATCTCGTAGTCATGGTAATGCTGCTACAGCTAGTAGGATCCTAATGGATTTAAGCATGGCCACAGGCGAAAATGTTTCATCATAATCGATTCCCTCTTTTTGAGTGTACCCTTTCGCCACAAGACGAGCCTTGTATGTGTCAACCTTACCATCGGGGCCCTTCTTCCTCTTATAGATCCATTTGCAACCAATTGCTTTTACCCCAGGGGGTGGATCTACTAGAGTCTAGACTCCATTGGTCTCCATTGAATACATCTCAACTCTCATGGCATCTACCCACTTTAAGGAATGTATGTCTAACATAGCTTTCGTATATGTCACGGGATCCTCCTCACTGGTCGTGGCTTCCACCAAGTAACTTTCTTGGTCATAGCCGTAACGAACTGGAGGCTTGGATGCTCGGGTAGATCTCCTAGGTTGGTTACTAATTGGAACTTGTGGGACATCTCCCACTACCCCTGAGCTCTCCTCATCAAGAACAACTTCCTGACGATGATTGTTCAGGATGTAATCTTCCTCCAAGAAATGGGCATTTCGACTACAAAACACCTTATGTTTTCCTGGGTCATAGAATAAATACCTTACAGAGTCTTTGGGGGTAACCTACAAATAGACAACGACTGGTCTTAGATTCCAATTTGTCAGCACTTGTTCTTTTAACATGTGCCAGACAACCCCAAATCTTCAAGTGTCTTACACTTGGTTTCTTACCAGTCCAAAGCTCATAGGGAGTCTTCGGAACGGATTTAGTTGGAACCCGGTTCAGCACGTATATCGCAGTCTCTAATGCGTAACCCCAAAAGGATGTAAGTAATTCTGAGTGTACGAGAAGCGATCGGACCATATCCAATAAAGTCCGGTTCCTCCTTTCCGATACACCATTTAACTGTGGTGTAGCAGGAGGAGCTAGTTGTGATACTATCCCATTTTCCTTTAAGTAGTCTCTGAATTCGTCGGAGAGATATTCGCCTCCTCGATCTAATCGAAGGGCCTTAATGTGTCTCCCCAACTATTTCTCGACCTCTTGCCTGAACTCTTTGAACTTTTCAAAGGATTCAGACTTTTGCCTCATTAGGTACACATAACCATACCGAGAGTGATCATCGGTAGATGTTATGAAATAAACGTGCTGGTTATGTGTCCCAACATTCATGGGACCACATACATTCGTATGTATAAAGTCAAGTGTGCCTGTTGATCTTTCAGGTTTACCGTTAAATGGCCGTTTTGTCATCTTACCCTGAAAGCAAGGTTTACAGGTTGGGAGATCTTCTACAGTTAGAAAATCCAAAGGACCATCCTTTACCAACCTTGTGATACGATATATGTTAATGTGGCCAAGTCGGTAATGCCACAGGCACGTGGGATTATTCGATGTAGTTTCGGTTATATTTGTTTCCAGAGAGGGATGGAGAACATAAAGACCATTTTCAAGTTCTCCATATGCGAGGAATTTGTTATTTCTTTTAATAGTAATCACATTACTAAAAAGAACAGAATAACCATCCGCACACAGTTTTGAAATAGAAATCGAATTTCTTCTCAAATTGGGTACATAAAGACAATCTTTTAATGTAATTATTCCTTCTCTGAAATACAATTCCACAGTTCCTATGGTTGTAACTGCAACACTTGCAGAAGTCCCAAAGTAAAGAATCACTTCTCCGTCACTCAGTCTTCTACTTGTCCTGAACCCCTGCAAGTATTACATGCATGAGTAGAAGCCCCGGAGTCAATACACTAAGAAGCAGAAGTGACCAACATATTGGTATCTATGACAAAGGATTCAAAATTACCTTGTTTCTTGGTCTCCAGGTACTGATGACAATTCCTCTTCCAATGGCCGGTCTGTTTGCAGAAGTGACAGGCATCTGATGCCTTGTCCTTCTTCTGCCTTTTAGGTTTGCTAATTTTCTTCTGAGGTTTCTTCTTTGCCTTCCTCTTCTTCTTGCCCGATTTGCCACCTTCAACAAGCATGGCTATGGGCTCATCCTTCTTTATTAGTTCTTCGGCCCTCCGCAACATATTGCTGAGTTCCTGAAGGCTAACATTTAGCTTGTTCATATTATAATTCATTATGAATTGATTGAAGGAATGAGACAAAGAGTTCAGGATGGCATCAACTTTGGTGACATGATCTAGCCCAGATCCAAGAGCCTCCAATTCATTGATGTATCCCATCATCTTAAGACAATGGTCATGAACTAGCTGGTTTTTGGACATTTGTGTGGTCATAAACTGCTTTAGGACCTTTTGACGAGTAAAATGATTTTGCTCTTCATACATTGTCCTTGGACTATCCAAGATATCCTTGGACACTTCAATTTGATCGAATTGTCGCTGTATCTGATTGTCTAAGGAGGCTATGATGTAGCACCGAGCAAGAGAGTTTTTCTCTTCCCATTCTTGATATTCACTCCTGTGGGCCTTAGAAGTCCTATCACCCGGATGATCCGGAGTAGGGTTCTTAGCAACTTTGTCCAATTTCTCGGACGTCAGAACCAACATAAGGTTACGAAACCATTCAACGTAATTTGGGCCCTTAAACTTATTATCGTCCAACAGTTTGGCGAATTGTCCGTTTGCCATTTTTGATAAAAGGCAAAGCAAATATTAGTCCATAACCATATATTCATCTCTGAGATTTCCCTCCTATCTCAGTGACGAAGACTACGAATTGTCTCTGGAAATTTGGGAAATCACATACAGTGCATGGAGCCAACTGTTTCAGCTGCATAACCCCACCACCTTCTGTGAAGGATCACATCCACTCATCTCATGAGCTTTCCCTTTGTCCTCTGTCAGACAAGGTTCATTGCCATTTTAGATTAAACCTTTCTGTCCAGTAAGTGCTTACCCATCATATTCGTGAACGCCAAGATACCGTGAGAGAGTCTTCCATTTTAGGATAGGCCCCTTCCACATCGGTTTATGACGCCCCTATCATTTTATGAAACAATTCAACAGATCCAACAACAAATGGATAACCCAATTTTATGGTGCATCTCCTCATTACTGAAGGACCCTATCTTCATGCTAATGATGGAAGGCCTTTAGAGAATTCATCATATGAATCTCCTTATCACGTGCACTTATATTTCAGTGGAGGGAACAAAATATTACGCCCTAGTTTTATTTAGGTCAAACCAGAGTGGCTCCCACTAGTTTTCTCAAAGCCAGATTTAAATGGACCCTAAGCGGCTAGGGTTTCGAGGAAGCTGATGTGGGGCCCACCAAACGGGGAGATCATCCAATGATCTTATGGGCCATGGCAATGATGTGCATTCAGCCATGGTGTGCGAAAGAGCCACTATCGAAATAATCATGGGCCAAGTACTTATGGCCCATGTACGTAGCACATCATACATCCATACATCACATGCATAAAACAAATTGATCCAATCAATTAAAATATCTGTAAAACCCTTAATTAATTAGATTAAATCAATATCATCCCAACAGAGCCCATAATGTTATCATATAACATTATCTAGGTACATGGGATGTACTGCAAAAAGCAGTTCGGCCCATGTAGCTATATCAGGGTTGATTCAGTTTTATCACTTTAAAGTTAGGATTTTACAGAGGTGGGTCGAATTAAAACTTGAAGTGGGCCATCAACCCTCTGGCCTAAATCGAATTAGGGTTAGAAAAACCAACCCCATCGAACCAACAATTCGGTCCAACCAGTTTGGACCAATTCTGGTGTAAATCGGCCCAAGTTTTGGTGTCCAATTCAAGATTTAATTCAAGAATAATGATCTGAAAAATAAATTAATTCAAGATAATCAAATTATCAAGAAACTGAAATCAGAAGGCTGCACTGTGATTTTCTTGGATATCCTGCAAACCTACAAAGAACAGTTAATCGCAGATTGCAGAATTGATATTTGCAAAATCGCAGATCGCAAAACTCCTTTTTGCGAAATCTTCTTCTCCTCTGTTGCGCACTTCAGCAATCTTCAGATGGAAATAAAATAGAAAAACCTAATTTTTCTATTATTACTTCACATCGAATTCCTATACAATTTGTCTAAAAAAATTATTTACAGACCAAAATTGAATAGAAAAGAAATCGCAGGGTGCACCAATCTTGGCACCAAAAAGATTCGATCTCTATCACATGTGCAGCCCAAAAATTCAAGAAACATTCACATAATAATTCTATAAATATGCAGAACAATAAAGAATTATTTTCCAGATCATCTGCCCAAAATCTGGAAACCAATTTCCAGAAAAAAACGCCAACTGCGCAAATCGGGTAGAACGCCTTCTGCCCATTTGCGCAGATCCATTCTACCTGATTTGCGCAAATTCAGATCTGTTCTAATTTGGTTCAAGACTTAAAACTTGGCTTTGATACCACTGAGGGATGGGAGATCCATCATATGGATGGCCGAACCCTGCAGGAAGGTAGGGCGAAATTTCAAAAATTTCTTTACTCCCATCCGGGAATCCTATTCCCAATTTAGAAAACTACATTTTCAAGGTTCGTTCTTGTAACCAAACCGGACCAAATCTGAAACCAATCCAACACCTAGTGCAGTATCGTAATCAAGTCTAGGGGTCAGGTGTAACATTCTAGTTTTGCCCATCTATCTCCAAGGTCCAAGGCAATACTGGAATTTTGGTCCGGTTCAGGGTTTCAAGAAAACCCACACTGCATGTACCTCAGGTCTCACCCTGGGGCTGAGACAAGCCACCCCAACCAACTTGGCGGCACATCAGTGTCAGCCTTGGCAGGATAAATCTCCCCAGATCTATCCAACGGCTGTGAAGATTCTAAACTAACATGAGTCTCATATGTGTCAAATCTAAGGGTATTACACAGAAACATACCACAATAACATGAATCAAATCTGTACTTTATTCATTTACAATAAATGTCATAATGTACATCATGCTTATTGGAGCTAAGGGCATACACTATCTAACATGTTAAGGAATGAGGATGGGGTTATTATTGCCATGTTCTCAGGCCCAATCGGAGAAGGAGACTCTCTTAGGGCTGAGATTCTTAGAGCCCTGGAAGGTATCCAAAGAGCGAAATATTTGAACATCAGATGTTTGGTCCTTGAAGGTGACTCAGAGGTGGTGATTAGATGGCTAAAAGAAGAAGATAGTGGTTTGTGGAGGTATAACAATGAGAGGAAAAAATTCAAATGGCTGAGTAGGGATATGGTAATACAATACAACTGGGTGAAAAGGACTACTAACTCAGTTACTGATGGGTTAGCCAAGCAAGGGGTGAATAGGGAATCTATATTTTGGGCTAATTTTTAACTTTTCTCCAATGTAGTGATGGTTCACATAGTTTCACATCATTAATAAAGTTTCTTGTAAAAAAAAACATTTGTTTTATTTATAAAGTTTAGTTAGAGAGTTATTGGGCCCAAGGCCCATTAGTTTATGTTTTGTTAAGAGTGTTCACTTATGTTTTTAGTAGTAGCCAACTTACTAAGGGTATACTTGTCATTGTATTCAATTTTATTTATGACTATATAAGATAATGAAAGGGGTGGCCAGATCTGATTTTTTCGGCGTCTCTCCATTTTCTTCAACCTCTCTTACAATCTTTTATTTTTCTTCTTTCTATCACAGATTTCAAATCAGATCAGATCTTTTGCACTTTCTAGTTGGCATCAGAGCAACTTTAGGGATTTTTTGAGTTGTTCCATCATGCAGCCCTAGATCAGCCAATTGCATGATGAGTTAAAGAGCTGATCAAGGACTTAAAGAAAACCCAGTTTTTGGATTTTTTGGTGGATCTACAATCCCTTGTAGCAAGTCTAGGGTTTATCACCAAAATCAGGAAGAATTGGAGAAAGGGGAAAAATCCTGATTACAATAGGACTCTTCAATTTTGACCTAGGAAGTGGTGCTCCAGGTTTTTTGGATTTCTAGGTGTTTTCTGATGAGGGTAGTTTAAGTCTTAGGTTTTTTGGAGGTCTTTGGAGGGTGCGACAACCTCTTCTCTTCCTTTTACCTGCTCCCACGGAGAAGAAAATCTTGGTGGAAAGGGCTTCTAGGGTACCGGGGACGTGTTTGAGGCTTCTAAAGGGGATAAAAATTTTTTCTTTTCATCTCCAATTGATTTCCTAATCTATTCTGGGAGTTATGGAGTTGAATACAAATCTACAGGTAAAATGGGACTAGGTGGATGAGGTGCTAGTGACCTTTTCGTGGCAGGGACCATCACTACATTCAAGTTGGATGGTACAAACTACTTGGAATGGTCACAATCAGCAAAGATGGCCATCGGAGTTGGTGGAAATTGGGGTGTGTCACCAGTGGAGAGAAGAAACCTGAGACTAACTATACCTGATGGGTACAGGAGAACTACATGGTGATGACCTGGCTGTGCAATTCTATGTTACCCCATATAAGTAAGAACTTTCTATGGTCTAACACAGCTAAGGAGATTTGGGATGGAGTAGCAAAAACTTATTCACAGAGTAAGAATGTTGCTAGAGCCTACCAGTTGAGAAATCAGGTGATTGCTACTAGGCAGGGAGATAAGCCTGTTGCAATTTATTTTCCATTCCTCAAAACCTTATGGCAAGAGATAGATCGCTTGGAGACTGTGGTTTGGGAGAGAAGAAAAGATGCAGCCACTTATCAAAAGTTGGTAGAGAAGAATTAGAGTATTTGAGTTTCTAGCAGGACTCAACCCTGAATATGACATTGCATGACAGCATATTCTTTCTCGAGACAGTGTAACTCTCACTCAAGCATATGCCTTTGTGTTTGGAGAGGAAAGTAGGAGGAATGTGAGGATGAGAAGCCCAGGCCTTGAGCAGTTGGTTATGGTTTGCACAGTGAAGCCTAAGCCGAGTGGGGATAAGGGTGGCAATGAACCTAGGAAGGAGGACAAGGACTTGATCTATGACTACTATAAGAAACCTAAGCATATTAGATATACCTGCTGGAAGCTTTACCAACACCTTATACCGAACCGGCTCAGAAACAAGAAGGGAAATGTTAATATGGTAGTGGATGGTGATTCATCAGGACCACCTACTACAACTTCTCTAGAGTCTGTTGCAGCAGTTACAGTTAGGGCCAAATTGGAGAGATATGGACAATTTTTGAGTCAAAGAGACAACCAATTCCAGTTCATCATCAGATGGATTAGAAGGTAGTCATTCTACTTCGTTTGCATATATAGGTAGTTCACATGCCACTGCAAATTATGCATCCACTATAGGTAAGGGGGGACCTCGCTATATTATAGACTCAGGGGCTTCAGAACATGTGACCAATATTTCCACCATCTTCTCTTCATATCACCTCTTCTCTAATAGAGATAAAGTTTCCATAGCTATTGGATCACATGTTCCCATTGCTGGGAAAGGGTTTATCAAGATAATCAATACCATTACCCTGCCTTCCGTACTTCATGTCCCTAGATTGAGCACTTTTGACAAAGAATTTGAATTGTTTAGTGATTTTCTCTCTTGGTCATTGTGTTTTGTAGGATCTGGAATCAAAGAGGACAATTGGGAGTGATCGTGAGGTGAATGGAATCTATCCTCTTGATGTGCTTCCCAATCATCAAAGTCATCATGTTAGTAGGAATAATGAGTCAGAGTCAATGGGTCAGATTATACTTTGGCATAATCGGTTAGGGCATTTTTCTTTTGCTTCTTTGTGTTTTTTTGTTTCCAAAGTTGTTTGAGTATGCCAGATTGTCCATTTTAGAGTGTAAGGGTTGTTAACTTGGAAAACATTGTAGACATTCTTTTAAAGCAAGCAATAAAAAAGGTTCTTCCACTTTTGATATTGTTCATACTGATGTGTGGAGACCATATCATATTTCTTCATGGGTGGCTATCAGTATTTTCTTTTGTTTGTGGATGATTGTTCTTGATACTCTTGGATATATTTGATGACATCCCGTTATGAGGTACCTTCTTTGGTACTACAATTCCATCATATGGTGTTGACGCAGTTTGGGGTACAAGTGAAAGTGTTTAGATCAGATAATGCTAGGGAATATTTTGAGAAAAACCTCCAAAATTTTCATCAAGATTTCTCAGACCTAAAGAAATGAATCTAAATTCCCATACCTATTGGAAGAAGGTTTTGAAGATGGGAGAGTTCTTACCATAAAGGAGTTGGAGGAAGATTCTGAAGATTGAGGTTAAAACTTTTATTCTAGAAGAAGTTTGGACAAGGAAAGTTGCAGCCTTGAAGATCGTAGAGTTAAGGAAAGCCTCCCTGATTCTAGCAGGAAGAGCTGTTTCTTGGTTCCAAACAGTGCTGGAAGGAGCCAAAGAGCTAGAGTCAAGGAAGGATTGGAAACTTAGCCATGTTGAAGAAGGTAGGAGATATTTTGCAGTTAGGAGAGAAAACAGAAATGGATGATTCATTGGGGTTTACGAGTATTATGGTGAAGGACTTAGACAGCTAACTTGCTTTCCAGAAGGAAGGAATGCTTCTGGGTGGTTGTCACTAGCAGAGGCGTTATAGGAGTATTCACGAGTATCAATGTTGACCAAGAAGGAGACATTTCAGAGAGCAAAGTTAGCTGAACCAAGATGTGCAGAACCTTCTGAATACTCAAAGTCCATAGAGGAAAGTGGAGAAGTCTCGCAGTTTACCTTTGAAGCTGTGCAGCTGAAAGCCTGGTTCGTTGGTTATAAAGAATCTTGGCAAGATAAATTGGTGATTTTGGCAAATCAAGAGATAAAAGATTGGAACTGGCCAGCGAAGGATATCAAGGGGGTGTTAAAGCTTACAGTAGAGTTGGAGCTTGTTCCTTTCGAAACTAATAAGGTGTTGCTGATGTCTCCACAGTGGCCTTCAGAGTTTGTGGCTACTATAGTGGAGACAAAGCTAGGCCAAATCACGATCCAGCACTGGGCCTTCTCAAGCAATGAAAAATTCCTGGAATCTACACCTATTTTTGATCTGAAAGTCTTGGGATTGCAATTCCATCTTTGGTCGGAGGAGATATTCAGTAAGATTTCAAAACTTTGCGGAGGAGAACTGATCTCTTTTGACGCTTCAGATCTTCAGAGCAGTGAATTTGAAGTTGAGTGGTGCTAAACCAGAGTTGATACCGAGAATGGTAGAGGTATATACAGAAGAGATGGCCTTCAAGGTGTGGTTAACCTCTTCCATTGAAGCCCGTTGATGGAAGGAAGGGCTGGCCAGCGGGGAAGACTATTCTGATAAGAAAGAAAACAGACCACGTGGCAGGTTGCGAGAGGTCTTGCAGCAGGGAAGAGCAGGAAGCATCAGTAAGGAATTGAGTAACCTTGGAGGACAAAAAGCCTTGCCGCAGGTTCCTAAAAATGGAGTTCCTCACATGCAGCTGGCTGAGTGCAGGCCCCTTCTAAAGACCTTTGCACAGGTGGTTGCTTGCAAAGAAGGCCAACATTTAAAGAACCAAGTGCCAAGCAAGTCATCGGCAGGTGGCAGCCAATCTGGCAACTCAAGACAATAAACTGGGTCTATCTCCTTCTAGGACGAGTGAATGTTGTTCGACCTGTGAGAATTCGGTTATTATAGGCTTCGGCCTCTTAGCAGTGGCAACCTAGACAAGCCCCTCGTCCATTGCAGGAGGATTGCCCGAATCCTAGATACACAAAGGCAAAATCGGTTAACTCAGATGAAGGTGATGCAGACTGGGTAAGCTATGCAGATTCTGAGAGTGAAGATTCTTGGTGAGGTGAAGGATCTAAAGTTGGAACTATAGAAGGGGAGGAGACTAAAGAAGGAGATGATAGTGATAACCTAAATACTGAAGTCCTCTTTGGACATAATGGAAGCAAACAGCAGTGATACAATCGTGCCTAGGACAGTTATGGAGTTTGAAACTGAAACCCAGGGGAAGAGAGCTACTGTTCCTACACCATTAGAAGATCATGGGATCAGTAAGGAGATAGACAACGATTTCCAAAGGCCGAGCAAAAGCACTTGGAGTGGGGGTAAACAAAAGAGGTCAGGAAGAGTTCAAGACTTCATTAATGACATGGTAACTTCAAAGACAATCCAGGGTCCAGATCTTGTTCATACAATGGAGCAGGAAAACTCAACAGACCTTGAACCATTGGTTAATCCTTTTCAACCCCAGTTGTCCCCAGGTACTGTTGTCCTTTTAGTTTTTGGTACTGACCCTCTTGTTGTGCCTGAAGCAGGTTCTCCAGCTTCTATTCATCCCGTTGTCCCAAGTGCCCATGATTTAGATAAAGGAAGGGGGGTAGACATGGAACCGAAGTTGCAGATTAGAGGAAGTAGTGAGGAAGAAGAGGAGAAGGACAAAGGAGAAAGGATTTGGGAGTAAATAAAAAATATGTTTGAGACTCTAAAAAATCAGGAATTGGAAAATGAGGGAGTGTTATTAGGAAGGGTAGGGTCTGAGAAAGAGGTGACACAGTTAGGAATTAGTACTGCTGACCCTAGAAGTCGGGAGGAAGAAAAGGTGTAGTGAGGAAGAGGAATACTCAATAGCAAATTTTGTTGGGAAGTTAGGGTGTAAATTTAAGGATCCGAATGAGCTGAAAATCTTTGTTAGAAAACTTGAAGATGGGGGTAAGTCAAAGAAAAGGAAGTTAAGTGAGGCAGAGAGGTTGAGATTAGATATCGAAGGTGATAAAGAATTTAGTAGAAGAGGGGAGCAAAGAAGAGGAGGAAGGTAGGATGGGAAGAAAAAGGGGGAAGGTTAATTGGAGCAAATGAAGACAGTAAGCTGGAATGCAAGAGGGCTGGGAAACTCAAGGGAGTGGTAATTAAGAGGTGTTGAGGAAAGAAAAGCCAACAGTAGTTTTAATTCAGGAATCCAAGCTAGCTGTGTTTGATAATAGGTGGGCTAGAAGTTTATGGAAGGCTAGAGACATTGATTGGGTGGTGGCCCCTTCGTGGGGGGCATCAGGAGGTATAATTACTATGTGGAAGATGGATAACCACAAGCATGAGAAAATTCAATAATTTTATAAACTCCTTTGAGATCAAGGTTTTGCCTCTCCTCCACCATAGATTCACTTGGTCAAATCTTCAAAGCAACCCTATTTTTACATTCCAAGGACATAAGTGGAATTGTAAAAATTAAACGGGGACAGTTTTGGCAGAAAAAAATCAAAAAAGTGCTTATTGTTTAAGCACTTAAAAAAGCTGGAAATTTGGGCTTAAAAAATAAGACCTTATTTTTAAAATAAACACTTATTCCAGACTTATTTCCCAAACACCAATAATGCTTAATGGTGTGGTCCTGGCCCAAATAAGCACATATTTTTAAGCACTCCCAAACATGGCTGCATTCTAGAAAGAAGAAGGCCTTACAACAGGTCCTGATATGACATAGTGGTGGTACTTGGGATTTGGACTGAATTGAACACCAAGGGTATTTTTGCCATTTATAATTTTTTTCTGTAGGGTTCAATAATAGGGTTTGATTGTCTAGTTATAGTTTGTTTATGTTTAAAACTTCAAGTCATTGCATAAGTAGGATTAGAGTTATTGAGTCTTCTTTAAATTGAAATAGGATATGACAACTTAGTTTGAGTCCTACCAGGATTATTGAGTCTTTAACAGTTTGACTCCTAAGACTATTATGAGTCTAACAGTTTGACTCCTAGGATTATTATGAGTTTAGAGTCTATAAATATGTATGGACGTTTTACACGAAGGCAATGAATTATATTGAATTTTCTTCGGCTTATGCTAGCTATGGTGAGTGATTTCCATGCCCTAGAGTGATTCTAGGCACCCTATGAGTGATTCCAGGTATTTTTCTCTCTTCTTTCTCTCCCTATTTTCTCTCTTATTCCTTCAAGAATCCATTACAGCCATCGACAGCCATAAAACTCTGATCAAGAAGACCATTCAACATTCTCTACTCTACCGTCCAAGCATGTAGTTGTGGGAAGTACTACTCCCTTTGTAATTGGGGCATATTAACTATTCATCCTCAAGTTCTTCAAAACTCGAGGATGAGTTTTTTTGAACCAGGGGAGAATGATGAAGGAGTTGAAGAGTCAAAATTGGAATTTTATGATATTTTATGTATTTTTGGACAGTAGGGGTATTTTTGTCATTTTGCAATTTTCTGTGGGGTCCAATGATAGGGTTTTAATTGTCTAGTTATAGTTTATGTTTAAAATTTCAGAGTCATTGCATACGGAGGATTAGAGTTATTGAGTCTTCTTTGAATTGAAATAGGATATGACAGCTTAGTTTGAGTCCTACTAGGATTATTAAGTCTAATTGTTTGACTCCTAAGACTATTATGAGTCTAACAATTTGACTCCTAGGATTATTATGAGTTTAGAGTCTATAAATATATATGGATGTTTTATACAAAGGCAATGAAGTTTATTGAGTTTTCTTCAGCTTATGCTAGCTATGTTGAGTGATTTCCATGCCCTAGAGTGATTCTAGGCACCCTGTGAGTGATTCCAGGTATTTTCTCTCTTATTCCTTCAAGAAGCCATTACAGCCATCAACAGCCATAAAACTCTGATCAAGAGGACCATTCAACATTCTCTAAGGACTAGAACTGACCTGGTCCTACATCACACCCCCCCCCCCCCCCTGAAAAATGCACAAGGGAGTTGAAAGAAGAAGCACAAGAAAAGGAACCATCAGAAGAGGTGGTCCATACTGTAGTATCCTCTACAGATTGAACTAGAAAAACTGATTTGAGAACATCTAACAAGCGTAAAAGACTTTCACACGCATTATCCCTTAAACTTCTCCTGAAACCAAAGTCCCAACTCACACCGGAATGAGAGAAGGTAATGAATTGATACATGTCTCTGCTTGTAGTCAGAAAGTGAGTAAAGACTGGGAAAATGGGAACAGAAAGGAGTGTCACCCAGCCAAAGATCTTCCCAAAACAGAGTCCTGGAACCACAACCCTCATCAAATCTAATGAAGGTGAATAAAGTTGGATATACCTCTTGAATTTCTTTCCAAGGAGAGGTTGATGTAGATGTTGGAGCTACCTTTGCATCCTAGCCATTGTTTATCAGCCGATGAATGCTTTCAATAACCTTGTACCACAGCTCATCTCTTTCCAAAGGAAACCTCCATAACCATTTTCCTAGCAACAAAGTGTTTCTTTTAAACAAGCCCTCTAGCCCTAGACCTCCTTTCTCCTTTGTTTTGCAAACTTGTTCCCATTTTACTAGGTTGTCTCTCTTTTCATCCCAGGCTCCCAGAGAAAGTCCCCCATAAGTTTCTCTAACTCCCTTGCTACCCTCACCGGGACTCTAAAGGTGGACATGAAATAAACTGGAAGGTTTGCTAAGGTTGCTCTTATCAAGGTTATCCTCCCACCAATGGAAAGATAGTTCCTCTTCCACATAGCTAGCTTCTTTGTGAATCTCTCCACCATTGGTTTCCAAAAGGCCTCTGATCTTGGGTTCCCTCCCAAGGGTAGTCCTAAGTACTTAAGGGCTATTGCTTTATCTCACACCCAAGAGTCTCGGCTATCCCTCTTAAATTTTCATCTTCCAAAAACCTGCTACCCAACTCTTTCCCCAATTTATCATCAGAGTGGAAACCGATTCAAAGGATTTGATAATTTGCCGCAGATTTGAAACAGAAACTTGGTTTCCTCCCTCACAAAATAAAATGATACCATCTACAAACTGTCTTGTAGTAGTAGATATTATTTGTTCATCTAAAACATCCTCTGGAATGTCATTTGGAGCTGCAATAGTTGGCAATTTAGGTATAGGAGTCTTAAAAGAATCCACATGTCCATGGTAAGGAGTCAAGTCCTCAACATTGAAGATAGGATTAATTCCCATATCATCTGGAAACTCTAAAACATAGGCATTAGAACTTATCTTCTTGATGATTTTGTAAGGACTGCTACTCTTTGAGTTGAGCTTCTTGTACACACCTTTAGGAAGACGCTCTGGTCATATACGAACCATAACCATGTCTTCCTCTTGATAATTTGCCAACTGTCGATGAATATCATCTCTAGCCCTGTATAAATCATTGCTCAATGCATTTTTTCTCCTAACAACATCATGTATCTCTCTTATGTGCCTAGCAAATGCTTCTACTTCAATGCTAGTACATGTATCTGGTGGCAAGGTAACTATGCCAATTGGCCGCTTAGGTTGAATACCAGTCACCACTTCAAATGGACTTTTTCTTGTGGATCTATTTACTGAGCTGTTATAGGCAAACTCAGCTATTGGAAGCACTAGATCCCATCTAGACACCATAAAAGATCTCCCAAGCTTCTATTTACTACCTCAGTCTGACCATCTGTTTGGGGGTGAAACAATGTAGAGAATTTCAGCTGAGCATTGAGTAGTTTCCAAAGTGATTTCCAAAAATAACTCAAACTTGGTATCCATATCTGATACAACAGTAGAGAGTACTCATTAACATGGAATTAGTACATGTAAAATAGTATAAGATAATAGGAGCTTTTTTGTTTTTCAAAAAGAAAAAAAATAAAGCAGACAGGTATTTTTTGGTACCCAAACATGAAATTAGTACATTTAAATAATCTCAAAATTTATGAGTGTATCATACACGTAGCCATAAGAACTGTGCTGACATATCCATACAGATCAAGTTACACAGTAAAATTCTTTTCTCTTCCTCTTTTTCATATTAAAGTGCAGATTTTGTTTCCTTTTCTGTAATGGCATTGACTGCTTGGGACTAATTACATCCTCCTAGTAACCATTATCTGATTTATCATAACTTTCAATGCTTTTCTAGTTTGAAATTCACTATTCACATTCCTAACAGGTTTGAACCTGATATGCTAGCATTTTCTGGTTGTTATTATGGTGGTGGTGACAAGGAAAGAGCCGAGCTTGCTAAAATCAGGAGCCATTGGCCAACACTACCTGTGAGATGTTATCCTTCTCCTATTTCTATG
Source organism: Nelumbo nucifera (assembly GCF_055504915.1). Classification (NCBI taxonomy): domain Eukaryota; kingdom Viridiplantae; phylum Streptophyta; class Magnoliopsida; order Proteales; family Nelumbonaceae; genus Nelumbo; species Nelumbo nucifera. The sequence goes on from NC_142654.1 coordinate 29,304,656, forward strand.
AGTCACATTTCTTGAGGATACACCTGTAGGTCAAGATTTTATTTATTTATTTTGTAAAGCACATTTCTTGATAAAATCCTTGTGTAATTTTTGGTATAATGGAGGCTCACTTCTGTCAGGGCAAAATGACACTTGCATCTTCTCTTCTTTTTTTTTATAAATTCTCTGTATGAATCAGAAGAAAATTAGAAAAGAAAAACTCCTGACTCTTGCAAACTCTGAAAAGATTGATCTTATTACAGATTTTTCAATGCAATTTCCTGCAGCTAAAGAAATAATATAATAGTTATTGCTTTTCAAAAGAAAAAAAAATTAATTGTGTTTCCTTTAATTCACAGCCTTTGAGCCCTGATGGAGAGGGAAAACGAGGCAGATGTCCTTTTACCCCTGAGGAAATGGGTCTGATGCTGAGGGCACTTGGTTTTAGAAATGATACATACCTCTACGTTGCCTCAGGAGAAATATATGGTGGAAAAAAGACTTTGCAGCCCCTTAAAGACCTCTTTCCAAACTTTTACACGAAGGAGATGCTTGCTAATGAAGAATTGAGACCTTTTCTTTCCTTCTCGTCACGCCTTGCTGCCATTGACTACATTGTCTGTGATGAGAGTGACGTATTTGTTACTAATAACAATGGGAATATGGCAAAGATTCTTGCAGGTCGAAGGTAAGGGCAGAAAACTCATGAGTTCACTTCTTTTTTTAAGGAATACTTTTTGCATAGTTGGATGAAGACTCTATTTTCTGAACAAAAGAGAAAAAAATGGATTAATTCAATTAAATTTCTGGGAAAATCAAGATTGTTCATAGGCAGAACTATTTTTTTTATGAAGCATAAAAAAGAACTACTTTTTATTTATCTTTTTTTCACCTATATGCTGATTGCTTTCTTGGTTGGAACTTATTGACTTGTATTATTATTAGTTTTATCACTATTCATTGAACATTTGACTGAAAAGAAGAATTTACCCAAATTGAAACCTAGTTACATTATTTACAGAAACATCTATAATTTTAATTTCTCCTCCACAAGCCACTAGGATAGAGAGATACCTGTTCCAGATTAAAGAACTAGGCTCTTGTCCACTAACAACTGTATATGAGTCTATTTTTTCTCTATGGTAATATGGTTGACATCATGAAGCCATACTTTGGTCCTTACCTAAGACAAGTTTAACCTTTTTATGTCGTTTTGCTCTTAATTGATCTTGTTGAGTGTAAAAAATGAAGGTCCCACACCTGGTTTGAAAAGGCATTAATTCTTAAAACAAAAAACAGAAAATATGTGATTTGTCTCGTAGTTTATTTCTTGATTCTAAAAGAGAAACCAGAAATGCATTCTTGAATTTCTGGTTTCTGAAATGTATTTTCCTCTGGTTGTGGTATGTTTTATAAAGCATACACTATTCAAATAAGGATTCTGATCAAATGGATATAAATCAACTTTCTTTTTTTGTTTTTATTTATACTTGAGACCCAAATCCATTTAAATCTGGGTTGATATGATCCATAGAAGTTTTAAACTAACACTTGTAAGAGGTATATAAGATATTTTGGGTGTGTGTGTGTGTAGACGTGCCCCACAATGTCATAAGGTTGATAGTAGTCTATTCAATCTTATAGAAGTGAAAACATGTCTTTTGTTTTTGAAGTACCTTTTTATATTGGTTTCAAAAAAACAAGGTTATTTTCTCAATCAAATTCACTTGGCAGCCATTAGCCTGAGTGGAGTAAAACCAGAAGAGATCCCAAGGAAGACCCAAGTGCTTTCTGACCAGATGAGCTTCTCTGTATGGTTGGTAACAGCCATTGAAGCTACCTTGTGGAGAGATGCTCACAGAGAGGAAGACGAAGGGTTTGAAGAAGAAATAATACTTGGCAGGAAATAAGTGGATAGTTCTAAGGTGAATTGCACTTATGCGGATTGGGAAGACAAGACTTGGGCAGAGGAAAAGTTACGCAAACAAGGGAGTTTTCTTTGGTGTCAAGAAATGAAAGGGGATTGGCGTGTACCTGGCCATATGCTTAGGTGCTCACCAGTGGCAGTTTGACTTCTAGGACTGTGCAAAGTGTCCAAACATCAAGTGGTAGAGAGTAACAAATAAGTGTGGATCCAGGTTTAATGAGCCACTGTGTTTGGTTTGAGTGGAGCTTTCCCTGCGCAAGACATCTTAAATTGCCACATGAGGAAGAAGGATAGGAGTGAGATTGGCCTGTTTAGCTTGAAGCATTTTAGATAGGGGAGCAGTATCATGCAATGATGGATCATAAGTTGGATCTATCATCGTCTTTCTGAAAACAGATTACAAGGTTATGTGCATCTCAGCAGAGCCTTGCAAACAGAAGAGACTTCAAGAAGAGGTAGTATTCAAGGATACTAAAAGGAAGGTAGTAGCTTTCAGAAAGTTTTTTTTTCAAGGAAGTTTGAAGGAATGGGTAAGAGGAACTTTAAAGCACGGGAGTGGGTGATGACAAGGTTCACTTGTAAAGATGGATCAATCGCAGTGAGTGGCAACCTGAACAAGACATCTTTTAATGATAACCAGGTGTAGGCTAGGGTTGTTGCAGGGGGAGAAAAGTTGGGTACAAAGATCAATTGAAGGCATTGGTTGTAGAAGAAGATGCTATTTCTTGTGACCATTCCCCTGAGGGCAACATGCTGGAAATGCACTTGAATCTAGGGAGCTGCTTGGCAGACTTGGGAAGTCAGGTGGGGCTGGATTCAGAGAGGAGATGGCAAAGGAGATTGTTTTGGAGGCCAACAATTCCCAAAAGGATATTGAGTGGCAATCTGACAGTGATTTGAGCTCTTTAGCTGCAGAAGATGGGAGGAACGAACATTTGAGGAAACAAAAGGGAGCGAAATCTCAAAGTTTTCAAAAGTGACGTGGCGTTGAGGATAAGGTGGACAATGTTTCATTTTCCCAAGTATTCATATGAAAATTGGGGGTGAACTAAGGAAAGAAAAGAAATGCAGTTTCGTCTGAAGTTTTTAAAAAAAGTAATGATTCTTTGGTTAACTTGAAAAAATCCAATAATTGGCTCATGTTGCTAAAGTTTTTTGTCTCTTAAAGGAAGGGCTTATTGAGGTTGATCCTTGTAGTAAATATAAAAGGGTACTATAAAAGGAGGGGGATAAAGGAAAAACTAGAACTAAGAAAAGTGAAAGAATCAGCTTTAAATGTAGTTCATCTGGAAAAAAGGTGAAGGAAGAAAGAGGAAATGATTCAGTTACCCAAAAAAGAAAATGTTTTATCAAATATGGAGGAGGATTGGGGGACTGAGGTTGAACAAGAGGAAGAGAAAGAAGGTGAAGAGGCTAATGAGGATAGAGATTGATCGAGTGAGGAAAGGAGTATGGACCTGGATAATAAAGTGAAAACTGAAATCCAAATAAGCAAGTTGTTGGGATTATGTTTTACCAAAGGAGAAGAATTTGAGGAAAAAAATCCAGGAGTTGGAGAAGTGTGTGCTGAGAGAGGAAAGTTAGCAAGGGGAGAGCCCTCTGGGAAGGTTAATGGGGCTATTTTCTGCTATGAAATCTTAAAGGGAATTCCCCAGGTCTTGAGTTTTGTTTGGGCCTTGACAGTGTAATTTTGCTTTGTTCAATAAGGTTTTGGGGAGTTAAAGTCTGTACTCAAAGGGATGGGGAAATCTTCAATGTTTGGGGTGTGGGCTTTGAATTTTCTTTTATATTTACTATCAAAAAATTGTTTTTACTTCAAACTATGAGGGGCATCACTACCTGAAAGCATGGATACTTGTCAATAAGGAACCACATTACCCTCATTAAGAAGGCCCTCTGCTATTTCTCTATGTATCCTTTCATATTCTTTTTAAATAGCTGGTAAATAATAGGTACAGATCACAACAAGTGTATTATACCTGTTTGCATGTAGTAGAGGGTTCAATCAGTTTGATAGGCCGGGGTGAAGTTTGTTATCTAAGAAAGGAGGTCTACAATTAATAGTCCAACAAAACACAAGGTGCATAGCAAAAAGTGATTCATGGTGCAGCACATGTAGGAGTTCCTCATGGAGGTGATTTTAGTGATTAAGGATGAGGCAAAGAACTTGCTAACAACTGAAGAATAAACAGGAAATTAGGAAGAACGAGAACTTCTAATAACCCATTACTAATTCTACTAAACATTTACTTTGTAATCCCATCAGACGGGATTTGATCCCAAGTCTCCACTACAACCAACAGGAGACCTTACTAACCAGCCAGTTGGCACCATGCAACAATTCTCCCACCAGAGCTAGTGGGCACTGTCATAAGTGACTGGGGACAATAAGGTATAGGAAGCAAGACCTAGGAGGTCACCCAAGGACCCATCTAAAATATTTTGGCATTCATGGTCATGGAACTATCACAATTTTACCACCATGGAGACCTCTCTTACTGGCAAGAGTGGATGCCTTTTAAGTTTGCATGGACACTTGCATTTGGTATAATTTTTTTTTTATAATTATCACGGAACCATTTGAATTTATATGTACTGCATGTTCGTCTTCAATTTTGGGATTCTAGTGGTTCGTTCCTCTTCGTTGCTAGGTCATCCTAGTTCATTTTATTAATTTTTTTTGTTCCATGTCATGGATCATAGGAGGTACATGGGGCACAAAAGGACTATCAGACCCAATGCAAAAAAGCTGCGTTCGCTGTTCATGATGAGGCAGAAGATGGACTGGGATACATTTGCCATGAAGGTGAAATCATGCCAGAGAGGTTTCATGGGAGAACCAGAGGAAATGAGACCAGGACGAGGTGACTTCCATGAATTCCCGTCCTCTTGCATCTGCCGAAAACCACACAAAGATTATGTTGAAGATAGAAATAATACACTCGTACACAACAGCCAGTGGGACAGTATTCCATTGCCTTAAAGAGGGGATGAATCAGAAACAATATAACGAGTTAGGCCATGAACAAAAGCTGCACGGGTTTGACGAGGGAAGAATGAACAAATATTAAATACCTAATTATCATCATATGGAGATATTGACGAAAATTGGTTACTGTCGGATTAGAAATTACAAGTGGCAAATATCTGTTCTACATGATCATCATCCATCCCATCTAGACTCTTGGCTGAAACAATTTGTGCGGTGCTCATAAATCTTTGGTCCTCAAGCCGAGCATCTGTTCCATATCGTCTGGATCCAATGTTGATCTTTTCTTCTATAAATCCCTGATTGCAGTTCCAACAAACGCTAGATGATAAGACCCATGAAGAAAATACATTGTAGAGAGCGAACCAGCTAACATACCAATCAAGCCACCCGTCGTATTACATTGTAGACTGGTTGCTCCAAAACTCCCACACTTAATTCTTAACCAAGAAACCCTGAATCCTTGATGTTAAATATATCTGTGGGGCGAGTTTGAAAACCTATTTTGTTGAAAGTATGCCATGTTCGGAAGATTAAAATTAAAAGTAGCATATCACAAGATAGACCAAACACACTAACACGTTTAAATTTGAAACATTTCAATTCTTATTACAGCCCCATCTAATTTGTTAGAGTGTAGCTTTCATCGTAGAAAGGTTTAAGATATACATCAAGTATTATAAAAAAATGGTTTTCAAGGCACTGGAGCTCTTGTTGACATTTATATGCGTATGCAATGTCATACAAGACACCATCCAGCACTTGGGCATGCGCACATAGAATCCGTGCGAGTACGACATTGGATATCAAATTGTAATTAATGGAGGGTATTGCCGTATTGGTATCGTACTTGTGTCAGACATGCCGAAATATAAAGCAAGCATTAGTTTCATTGGAGAATCAGATTTCAAGTTTAAAAATCAATCCTGCAAATACTTATTTCACCCACAAATCAAAATTGTATCCCATTATCCCAAGGACCAATGCCACCGCATACATGACTTCATGTCGCTTTTTTGTGATTGATACAACACTTTTTTATTTGTTAAATAACAATCTGGCCGGAGGGGCCCGAGAACTTTATAAATCTAAACTCTGATGCATCCTTTGACAGTGGTGGGATTATTCAATCATCAGGGATCACAATGGTGGGATTATTCAATTTCATCATTAGACGGTGTCCTGTAGTTCAGTTCTAGCAGAAGCTTTGGCGTTTGGTATGGGTCTGGCCATATGAAGACACCTCATGTCCCTCCCTCTGCTATCATCGACGATATCAGGCCCTTGGTTCAGGACTTTGTAAATCTATGCTTCCATCATATCTTTTTCTTTTGACATCAAAATAGAGTAGTTCTTGTGATAGCCTATAAGGCACTTCCTGTTCCCGGCGTCCTCTGGGATCTCAATTATCTTCCTGGATGGCTTCTCACTTTCTCAGAGTGGCTTATGCGGATCTTCCCCCTCTCGTGGCTGACTTTTCTGTCTCAACTCTCAAGATAATGGAATCTTACCCTACAAGAGATGGCATTCTGGCATTTTAGTTTAAATTATCATCACCATTTGACGTCCAAGAACGAACTACGAAATGAATCCATAAATGAGTTCCGTATTGGATCAAGGGGATGTAAAGCCCCCCGCTCGAACTTGAACATGTTATATAGAGTATAGATAACAAATAAATAAATAAAATTGATCCAAGTAGAAAAGCTCTGATGAGACTGTTGGATACTTGGATCCAACGGGATAGAATGGTCCACCGTCAAAGTTCTAACAAGGAGAAATTTGAAGCTGTGTGCATGACAAGTTAGCATGGGTTATGGTAAAAAAGTAATTAAAATCAACATTCTTTTAATTCAAAAGACTAACGAAATGGGGGTACGTGTCATGCACAGTAGGCTTCAAAACAGCCCAGGCTGCTTGGACCCTATAGAAGGCCCTAAAAAGTTAAAAACTTTACTGTAACAGAAGACAAATGGACAAAGCGACCGCGAGGCCCTCAACCATCAAAACCATCTCACCTTCAGAAATACTCGGGACCCTAAAAACAGTTAAAAACCAATCTGAATTCACTGCCCTGAACCCAACCACAAAAAGTGCACATGAGACTTGACAAATACAAATATGGATAAAATTTAAGGTAAAAATTCTAATTGGGTATTCAATGAACTTAATTCGAATTGAGTATTACATAACCTTGATAATTTCTAATTACAATGGCTCTTTCCAATAAGTCTGATGACATGATTACATGAGAATCCTTTGACACGTTATTGTTTTCCCATGGAAAACAAAAATGGTTAAATTTCAGATAGCACCATGATAAAATTCCAGATGGGGGAAGCATTTCAGCATTAAAGTAGTCTCGGAGAAGAATAAGCCCCCAGAGAGGAAAAATGATGGAGAAAACAAAACACCCAGGTTTATCGCCCCCTGTACAAGGTATGATGTATACAACTAACAGATAAAATAGACTATTATTATTATTATCATCATCATCTAATATAATTGCCTATCTACAACATTTTAAACTGCATCAATCAAATGACAGTTTCTGAAATCACAGTACAACCCTCCACAGTTGGTAACATAAATCCATTGGAGAACATAAAAGAGATGCCAGAGTTTTTGGCCCGACCTCGTAATCACTCAACACGTGGCATAGGCAAACAAATCGGCACAACAGCGCACCCAGGGCGCAAGCACCAAAGGGAGGAAACCAGCAGTCCGAACTCCCTACTAGGAGCCTGAACTCCCTACGAGGAGCTCGATCTCCCTACTAAGAGCCCGATCTCCCTACTAAGAGCCCGAACTCCCTACGAGGAGCCCGAACTCCCTACTAGGAGCCCGAACTCTCCCTTAGGCCCCGAACCACACAAGGCAATGACCCGAACTGGCCCGCCTCATAGCAGTTCGGGACACTCCCCTATCCGAACTCAAGACTTCACCTCGCTCGCCACTCCAACACTTCGCCTCCAGGACGCCGAACTGAACAAACGTACAATACCTGACACCGAGGAGGTCCGTATCCAAGGGCGGCGCACCTGACTAACTTGGGATCTGACGCTTGATAGCCACAATTCAACGGTTACCTGCCACCGTCATCGCCAGTCGCAGAGACGGCTCTGACAAAAGGGAGCAGTGGCGGTTCTGTCCAGTAGAGGGGATGACACCCGAACTGGCAGGAGCCCAGAGGCAATCATACCCGACTTGACAGAAGCTTAGGAGTGAGTGCACGAGGTGGCTATAAAAGGCTCCCTACCCCCCAAGAACAAGGTACGTGAACTTTGCGCCATCTGGTTTTATCTTGCCTAAGAATTCTAACTTGAGCTTTGGAGCATTCATACCGGGTTCCCCCCGGAGCTTCCTCATCTTCTCTGTTTCAGGCTCCCTATAGCTCCGTTCAGAGGCAAGGTCGTTGACAGTTAGGACCAGCCGGATTGCGCACCATCAATTGACGTCGTCTGTGGGAAACGCTTCTAAAAGCCTCCCTCTAAACTCTCATAACCTCTTTTCTCCAAAAACCCCAACACTCATGGCTTCTTCCAGCAACGCCGAACGTGGCACGGAGACAAACACCACCGGGGAACAACTTCAAGTCCCCGTGGTGTGCGTCGGACAGTTCACCATCCCCCTTTCGGTGGATGGGATCCCCAGCTTGAATGCGCCACAAGCAGTGGTGCCCGTAAACCTTCCTGCCATGAGCATCCCCTTTCCTCTCCCTATCGAGACAACCTTTACTGAACCAACTGTCGTTCCCCTGGCAACCAGCCAAAACCGGTTGGACGACCTGATGCAATGCATGCGGGCAATGCAAGCCCAAATGCAACAATTCCAGCAACACCAGCTCCAGCAGCACCAAGTACTGCACAACATCTCCCAGTATCACCATCAACAGCAGTTCCCCCAACTGTCGCTGAACCAACCACTACTTCCACCTCGGCACCCTGCTCCAAAGCCGGTTAAGGCCTCCCCACAGGATGGACGCCCCCACCAGGGTAAAGCCTCCCGGCCCCAGAACCCCCCTAACAGCCAGGCCTCGTCCCCAGGCCGAAGAGAGAAAAATCACCCCCGCCTCGCAGCTCGCAGGCGGGTCAGAAACCTCGCCTGCAAGGTCAACACCTCGGCGCTCCAGGCCCGAGTTCCCGCTCACAAAGAACCGATTCAGCGCCCTGGCAGCAGACTACCAGCATTCCGGGCCCATCGAGCTCGGCAACATAGAGGCCAGCAGCGCCAGTACCAGGCCCACTCAACAACGAAGGCACCGGCGAAGTCGCCGAACTGCCACCTGTGTCCTACCCGAGCTTAGAGGTAACGAAGAGACGACCTCGGACGAGGTAAAAGCTGCCCCGATTCTCTCAGTTCCTTCCCCCCTCGCATCAGAACTCCTGGCGGTCCCCATGCCTAGAGATTTCAAGCTCCCACCTTTGGACAAGTATGATGGGTCCTTCGACCCCAACGACCACGTTGATGCTTTCCAGTCCCAAATGCACCTCGCCAGGGCCAGTGAATCGTGCATGTGCGTGGCCTTCACCACCACCTTCAGGGGGGTAGCCCGCACTTGGTACAGGAACCTGGCTCCCGGGTCGATAAGATGCTGGGCCCAGTTCGTGCAGGTCTTCACCGCACACTTTGTCACCAGCAAGCGGTGCCCCAGAACAGAGGAAAGCATCTTCGGAGTAGTCTAGAGAGAAGAAGAATCCATCTGGGGCTACATCAAGCGGTTCAATGAAGTGTGCTTACAGATACCGCGGTTAGACCCCGCGGTGCAGCTCGCGGCGGCCAAGGGAGGAGTAACGCACAAAGAGTTCAAATGGCACATGGTAGCTAACCAGCCCGCAATTGTGGCCGAATTCCTCAAGCTCGCGGATAAGTTCATGAGAACAGAGGAAGAAATCAACCAACGGACCGAAAGTGGGAACGAGAAAAGAAAGAGGGAAGGCAAGCCCTCCAACCCAATCGACAGAAAAAACCCGGCCCGGGAGTCGAAACCGAACCAGTCGTTCCGATCTCCCTTAGCAGTTCGAACGGATTACACGCCGTTAAACACGAGGCGGACCGAGATCTTAATGACGATCAAGGACGCCCCATACGTAAAGTGGCCACCTCGCCTAAAGGGAAATCCGAACGAGAGAAATAAAAATTTGTACTGTAGTTTCCATGGAGACCACGGTCATAGTATCGAACAATGTAATAATCTCCGGGACGAGATAGAGGGACTCATCCGTCGCGAATACTTAAGGAATTTTGTACAGCATGATAATGATAATAATAATAACAATAAGGAATGTCGGCAAGGGGAGCACGGAAAGGATGCCCCCGAATCTAGCAGCAGACCAGCCGAACCGTTGCAGCGACAGCCTCCGGAAGAGAGGCCAGTTCGGGGAACCATCCATGTAATTGTGGGAGGTTCGGTGGTAGCAGGGTGTACTTCGGCAGCGGCCCGGACGTCAGTTCGCGAAGCAGCCCAAGAGGAACAGAACCCCCCCAAAGAGACCAAAGACTGAAGAGTCAATCTTCTTCAGGGAAGACGATGCGCGAGGAGTCCACTACCCCCACGATGACGCGTTTGTCATTAAACTAAGGATCAGCGACTTCGAGGTCAGGCGCGTACTCGTGGATTCGGGCAACTCGGAGGACATCCTCATCAAGTCAGCATTTGACCAACTACAGTTACAAAAGAGCAAGCTGAAGCCCGCGAACACTCCTCTTGTGGGTTTCAGCGGAGAGGAAGTCAAGCCCCTCGGAAAAATAACAGTACCTGTGGAAGTCGACACATGGCCTTATGCGGTCAGACTCAACCATGATTTCCTGGTGGTCGCGACCCCTTCCCCATACAATGCCATAATAGGGCGGCCAATTACGCATATCCTGCGAGCAGTAGTCTCCACATACTATTTGGCAATGAAGTTCCCTACAGACTTCGGTGTGGGGGTAGTGCGGGGCGACCAGCTCAAGTTCCGCAAGTGTTATGTTGCCGCCCTGAAGGGAAAAACCAAGGTGGCCGATGACCTTGAACTGGAGCGGCCTACGGAGCAAGGCGAGGAATGAGCTTCGCCCACAAGAAACGGTCGCAGTCCCGACTTCAGCTACAGACCCAGCTCGCACACTACAGATCGATGCTTCCGTCGAGGAACCACTACGAACCGAACTGGTGAGTTTTTTACTTCAAAATTTAGATATTTTTGCCTAGTCTGCGACCGACATGCTCAGTATTAACCCCAGCCTGATAACTCACAAACTTAATATTGACCCTGTTGTCAGACCCGTTAAACAGAAGAAACGCAACTTAGCCTCAGAGTGCTGGAGGGCGGTCGACGAGGAGGTCGAAAAGCTCCTCGTAGCAGATTTCATAAAGGAAGTCCATTAACCGAGCTGGGTAGCCAACCCAGTGCTGGTGAAAAAGGCAAACGGCAAGTGGCGCATGTGCGTCGACTACACCGACCTGAACCGAGCTTGCCCGAAAGATTGCTTCCCCCTCCCCAGAATTGACCGCCTAGTGGACGCGACCTCGGGACATGAGTTGCTAAGCTTCCTGGACGCCTACTCGGGCTACAACCAAATCAGGATGGACCAGTCCGATGAGGAAAAAACCAACTTCATAACCGAGTTCGGCCTGTACTGCTACAAGGTCATGCCCTTCGGATTAAAAAATGCCGGGGCAACCTTCCAAAGACTTGTAAATAGGCTGTTTCGGCCCTTGATTGGCACGAAGATAGAATGTTATGTAGACGACATGGTCGTCAAGACGCAGTTTTCACAGGAATTAATACAAGACTTAGATTCTGCATTCCAAATCCTGGGTCATCGAACTCAGCGAGTACGACCTCCAGTACAAGCCAAGAACTGCTATTAAGGCCCAAGCCTTGGCGGATTTTATCGTCGAGTGCACGTTTAGCCTCGAAGCCCCTGAGCCGGTCGAGCCCGAGATCCCCAATTCAGGCGAGCCCGGAGCTCCCAAGCCAATAGAGTCTAAACCCCGTGAAGTAGCAGCCAGTGTAGCATCTCTCCTGGTTAGGCCAAACGCGAACTGGGATGAGGAGCCCTGGATCCTTCACGTAGATGGCTCCTCGAACCAGCAGGGCAGCGGGGCTGGAATAGTATTATGCGGCCCGAACGGAACGAAATTAGAATACGCATTACGCTTTGAGTTCGCGGCATCCAACAACGAGGCGGAGTACGAGGCACTGATAGTCGGGTTGAACCTAGCGCGCAAGGTCGGAGCAAAGCACGTAGTTATCTGCAGTGATTCCCAGCTCGTGGACAACCAGGTTATGGGCGAATACGAAGCACGCGAGCTCACTATGATTGCATACTTGGCAAAAGTAGAGGCTCTGCTCAACTTCTAGTCACACTTCATCAGGCAAATCCTGATGTCAGAAAACACACGCCCTGTCCCGATTAGCCAGCACGAGTCACAATGCCATGAGAACCGTGTACAGAGGACTTACCTCGGCCCAGCATTCTCGATGGGGCAGAAGAGGTCGCTCTCGTCCTTGAAGCAGAGTCGAGCTGGATCAACCCACTCGCGAGCTTCTTGCTAGATAGAACCCTCCCTACGGACCGCAATGCAGCCAAGAGGGTCAGTGCCAGGCAGCCAAATACGTCATAATAGACGAACGGTTGTACCGACGATCCTACACGCTCCCCTACCTGTGTTGCTTGCGACCTGCCGAAGCCGAGCTAGTACTCCGCGACACTCATGAAGGTACTTCGACAAGGATACTACTGGCCAACGATGAAGGCAAAAACCGTCGAGCTCGTCAGAAAATGCGACAAGTGTCAGAAGCATGCCAATATCCACCATCAGCCTGCTGCCGACCTCAAGTACCTCACCAGTCCATGGCCCTTAGCACAATGGGGCATCGACCTCCTGGGGCCATTCCCGCCAGGAACAGGTGGGAGAAAGTTCCTAGTGGTGGCAATAGATTACTTCACAAAGTGGATAGAAGTTGAACCTCTGGCAACAGTCACAGCCCGAAACATACAGAACTTCTTTTAGAAGAACATAGTATGTCACTTCGGACTACCTTGGGTACTGATCTCCGACAACGGCAAACAGTTCGAGGATATCAAGTTCCAAGAATGGTGCTAAAATATGGGAATTTGTCAGAACTTCACATCGGTCGCACACCCGCAGGCAAATGGTCAGACAAAAGTAATGAATAGAGCCATCCTCCGCGGACTGAAAGCACGACTAGACCGAGCTAAAGGGTTGTGGGTGGACGAGCTACCAAGTGTTCTGTGGGCTCACCGAACTACGGAAAAAACCGCCACGGGAGAGACCCCCTTTAACCTCACCTACGGCACCGAAGCGGTAATCCCGGCAGAAATCGAAATACTTACACTGCGACTAGAAGCATATGACGATCAGACAAACGGAGACGAGTTACGCACCAACCTCGACCTACTGGATGAGGTAAGAGACCTCGCGCACATCCGAACAGCGGTCTAGCAGCAAAAAGTAGCTTGGTACTACAACGCCAGAGTAAAGAAGAGCTTCCGCGTCGGCGACCTGGTTCTCAGTAAGATGATGGTACCCGAACCCAGCGTGGGCAAACTCGGACCAAAATGGGAAGGACCCTACAGAGTAAAGAAAGCACTCGGGAGGGCATACGAGCTCGAAACCTTAGAGGGTAAGCAAGTACCCCGAGCATGGAACATCGTCAACTTAAGGCGATACTACCTATAGACCACCAAGCGAAGTGGATAAAATCGCCACCAAAGCCTAAGGGCTAGGATGCCGAGCTAACGAAGAAACCTCGGCATAAGCAAGCAAAGAAGGCCAAAGGCAAAACGGAGACAACGAACTAATAGGGACATTGGCATCTCAAAGACCACCAAAACAGGTCACGCGAGTGCGATAACGCGAGCAGGAAACAGATCAGACGTATGGTCAGTTCGGCAACTACGTTCAGTTCGGGAGAAAGAACAACCAACACTGAACCAAAAGAAAAGTCATTCCATTTCAAAGTAAGGTAGTACATTTCAAAAAAAAAAATTACAGGCCCGGAGTTACTTCTTCATTATCAGAAGACATTTCAACGATACCCGAAGGCCCTGCCTCGCCCTCGGAATCTGGCTCACCATCAGCAGCATTGGCCATCTCTTGAGTTATGTGCGAAGTGGATATGGCACTAATATCGAGCTCGGGGTACGTATTCCAGATCATCCACCAGCTTAGCTTGAAACCCTTTCGGTACGAATCCACCATTAGGTCATCAAAGCCCGGCGAGGCGATGTGCTTCACTACGACTCCTATGGCCTCGGCATCTCTCTGAGACCTTGTCTGCCTGGCCTCTGCAGCACGAGCAGCTACCTCAGCAGCTCGGGAAGCCGCATTAGCAGCTCGGGAAGTCGTCTCGGCAGCATGAAGAGCCTCTTCAGCAGCTCACGCCTGCTTCGAGCTCCTTTCCACCTGGGCCGCCAAGGCGTGGATAGAAGAGTTCACCTACCAAAAAGAACGAGTGATCAAAAGAACGACAGCAAGAAGGATAAAAGCAAAAGAGCTCGATAAAAAGTCTGACTTACCACCATGGCATGAGTAACAGCACGGCAGGCCACCTGGTGCAGAGGGAGATCAGTCCACGCCGCGACCTCCTCGAATTAAATGGCTTCCTTACTCTTCTGAAGAGATTAGGTCGGCGACAGCACACTCATGAATTCCCCTGGGGCCCCCGAGCCCAAGGGCCCAGCTCGCTTACGAGCAGACCCAGAGTAAGCAGGAGCACCAGAGTAGGTGGGAGCCCCCATGTAAGTAGTCTCAGCATACAAGCCCCTTGCCGCTTCTTGCATTGGAGGAGCCATCTCGAGCTCCCTGGGCGGATCCCCTGACGGGTAGTCTAGTACCTCGGGCTCCGCATCCCGGGGCAGCTCGGCACGAGTTCGCTTAGCGACTCGCTTCCTCCTCTTCATGCCTTGAAACAAGCCCACCACGAGTCCCTCCTGAGTCCATCACACCTGCAAAAAAGAGTTCGACATCAGAAAAAAGCCAGACAGAGCAAAATAGAACCTCCCGTCAGGGGATCCGCCAGATACTGTTGGCACTTTAGCCCAAGCCGCGCCCATTGCCGGAGGCCCTTCACCGTCTCTTTGTCAAGCGTAACACCGGAGTCAGGGGCGGCCACCCCCCACCCGGTCTGAAACAGTCACCTCAGCACACTTCGCACCCCAAAGTAGTCCCGCTTCCACGCGGGACATTGTTAGGAAGATCATGTAAAAGCTTAAAACCCGGGCGAGGAGACAAGTAATACGCCCGCCTACGCCCGGGGAGGAGACCCGCTTGCTTCTTAAGCATTAAGATGGAATAGAAGATCTCCAAGTCTAAAGGAAAGCCCTGTTCGCTAAATAGGGAGATTGTCCCCACCAAATTACGAATGGAGTTCGGGTGAAGCTGGCCGACCGTAACGCCGAAGTGATTCAAAACCTCGACAAGGAGGGGATGGAAAGGCAATCGCAGCCCCGCAGCGGGCTGCTCACGGAATATCACGATCTCATCAGGACTGTGTTCCCAAGGAAAGCTACCCGAAGGTATGAAATAAGCGTACTCCCCAGGCAAATTGTAATAGGTAATAAGGGATTGGAGCCCCTCAGGCGTCATGGTCGAGGGGGCGAACTTGTCTAACGTCCGACCCCGACGAGAGGTGTACACCAAACTACCCGAGGCGACTCAACCTACGGGTTCGAACTCTTCCTCGAGCTCTACCTCCGGCTCGCTATGACTATCAGGGAATGCGACTCGGTTCGTAGAACCTGCATCTGACCCACTTGAAGAACCGTCTGAGCATTCCGAGCTAGACATCGAGGAGAGAAGGTGGATTCCAGAAAGGTACTCACCCGGAAAAAAGCTTGAACAAGACTACGGGAACTTGAACGAGCGAAAACCTTGAAACGCGAACTGAAAGCCT